>NC_054388.1:57630827-57753327 GCF_017654675.1 Xenopus laevis | reverse complement strand
TTAATTTGTCAAGCAAAGCGAAGTTACGCTAGCGATGCCTCATTTGAATATGGCGCCAAGTTAAAGTACAATGGACGTATATGTAGCAGCAAATACATTACACTACACAAGCCTGAGAAAGCTTCATAAAATAAAATTGAGTTGTTATTTTGCCCTATACATGTGCCCATTGTATAGTTTAGGTGCCATATGTTAGGAAATGTAGGGGGGAAGGAGGGTGCCCCCAAAAAAAATTTATGATTTTTTTCAGCCTATCACCCTTAAAAAAGGAAAAGACGCCAGCGTTTTTTGGGACTTAGAAAAAATTTCAACTATTTTGTTTTTTTTAAAAAACTCCTATCTACTCTATTGCACTTCGCCTGCTATAACCTGGTAAAACTCTGGCGAAAGAGGTCACGTTCAGAAAAAGACCAATGTTAGTAAATTTGCGTATTTCCGCCCCCTTCGCCAGAGTGCAACTTTGCCAGCGTTAGGGTGAGAAGTTGCGCTAGGCTATCATCATCGCTGGCGAATTTTCGCCTGGGTGACTGATAGTAAATTTGCGAAGTTTCGAAATGACTTCACGCTGGCAAATTTTTACCAGCGTTAGTCACTTCGCCCTTTAGTAAATTTGCCCCATAGTGTTTTTGACCTATTTATCTGCATGCTGCATTTGTTTTGTTTTTTATGCAGTCTGAGCTGCCATACTGCTGCTGGCACCAAAGCAAAATGAAATATGAATTCTAAGAGCCAGTTCCCCAGTTGGTAAAATAGTGATGTAATAATTAGTAATGGGAGAAATTGTGTCAATATAGAAAAATAAGGCAATTATTGTTTGCTTTTACACTTACTTGCTGATGTGTATATTCCTTGTTGCAAGGAAATTGCACCTTCTTTTTCTTGTGTGTCTAAATGCATCTGTTTATGCAAGCCACCTTAAAGTAGGTAGAAATAATAACAAGCACAGGTCATTGTACAGATTTAAATATTATGGAAGAGAACTGTGGGAATCCTATTAATATAGCTCTGACTACTGTGTATTAAGCATTAAATAAATATATTGTCCTGAAAGTGTGCTAGTCCAGTTTTTCTTGGTGAGGCAGGAGATGCCTATTCTGTCTTAGAGGAGACCAGCCTCCCTGAAAACTAGTTATTTTTCCTTATACTTTGGAACAACAAGGTGTGCAGAATCATTTTGTCATTCATATTTGTTTATATATGGCTTGGGTATCAGGTAAGATTGCAATGGCCTCTAATTACAAATATCTGGATCATACCGTGTGAATGAGAGCTCAGAAATGAAAGGCTGCAGCGCATTTATACAGCTTTAGACACAAGCTTGTAATGTAATTGAGCATCGGGTTGCAACATCTATAGCAGGGGTTCCCAACCTTTTTTTTTACCCGTGAGCCTCACTCAAATTTAAAAAAAAGTTGGAGAGCAACATAGAAATACTAAAAGTTCCTGTGGGTGCCAAATATGGTCTGTAATTGACTATTGGTTGCCTCTATGTGGTCTGGCAGCCTACAGGAGGCTCTGATTGGCAGTACACATGGTTTTATGAAACTAAAACTTGCCTCCAAGCCTGGAATTCAAAAATTAGCACTTACTTTGAGACCACTGGGAGCAACATACAAGGGGATGGAGAGCAACATTCACTGGTTGGGGATCATTGATCTATAGGATCACATGCAGCACATACAGTACATGGAAAATAGTAAAACAAACAATAATTACAAAATGTGCTAATGTAATTTACCATTTTTCAAAAGACATTTTAAGTCAACTGCTTAGAGCTCCTCATTCACACCCCACAGGCAACTTAGAGGCAGATTTATCAATGGTCAAATTTCCAGTTCATGGGAGTTTTAAACTCCCATGAACTCGAAATTCGACCAACTGCAATTTATTAAAAAAATAATAATAATTTTTTGTACTTGGGGGAATAGGATCAACCCGCAGACTCGAATCGAATTTGATTTGAATTTTTTTCTTAGAAAAAAACAAGATTTTCAGGAAGGCAGCAAACAACTCCAAATTGATGCAAGGGTGTCCCCCATAGGCTAAAACAGTAATTCGGCAGATTTAAAGTTGTGAATAGGCGAATTTGAGTTCTTAATGGGCCAGTGTATGATAAATTTTGAAAATTTTATTAAAAAAACTTGAATCAAATTTTAACAGTTCTCTATTTGAATTTGACCGTTTTAGACATAAAAAAACAAAAAAATTCAAATTCGAAATTAAATCTGAATTTTCACTTTGACCCTTGTTAAATCTGCCACTTATTGTAGCCCTGGATATTTGGTAATCTTTTGACATCCCAGCATACTTAATTTTCTCAAAAATGATTGTTTTGATTGCTGTATCTGTAATCTGCTTACAAGAAAATTGCTATATAAATACTTCACTTCTTTCTGAGGCTGAAAACCTAAGGTAAATTACTTCTCTGCCCTGCGCTGATACTGATCTTGGTAGTGCCATACAAAATGACTATAGATAACATGATAATATGCAACATGTCTATAGGTATTGCCATGAGGATATACTTTTATATGAAACTGGCTCTATACCCATAGCAGTAAATTAGCAGTTATCTTTTAGCAGCCTGATGCAGATACAAATATGAAACCTAACTTCTCATTGTTTGTTTAAAATAGAAAACACTTATAGAAACACTTGGCCCAGGATAGACAAGCTGCTATGAAACTAGCCCCCCCCCCATACACACACGCACCAACCTGCTAGGAGCTGTAGTTGTAAACAGGTACAGCGTCCATGTTTGCTCTATTCATGCTCAAGATCAGGAGAGCCCATGTTTACTAATGAGGGATCTACTTTTAGTGATCCCATCACTTTTAGTATACCATTGTGATGCATTCTGTTCAATTGGAAATATTACTTAAAGGAAAACTATACCCCCGAAACAATGTAGGTCTCTATAAAGATATTGCATAAAACAGCTAATATGTAAAAACCCTGCTCATTTTCATAATAATATACTTTTTCAGTAGTATGTGCCCTTGGGTAATCATAAAAAGAAAAAAAAATAAGGGCCACCCCCTGGGATCGTAGGATTCACAGTGCACACAAACAAACCATGCATGTTAGGTCACATGAACCAATTAACAAACAAGCTCTGTCTTTTGCTTCCTCGCTGCTTCCTGATCTCTGAGGCAGCACACAGACCATCACGAAATGGTGGCTCAAGGCAAGAGATGTAAAAGAGCAATATTCACTTAAATATATATTCCAGTTTAGTAAAAGTCTTTAATATGCCACTAAATATGATGTAAACTATCTGTTGCTTAGGTATTCATTTTGGGAATTTGTAAGTATTATATTGATATATAAGCAAATATATATTGCTATATTTAACAAATAACTATTTCTTATGTAACCTAAATAAATAAACTGTAAAAAAATATCTGAATGAAAAGCATGAAACAGGTAGGTGATTTAAACAAGCTGTTTGTTTGAGATCTACTGATCACCAGCTAAAGTTCTACTGGTAGATCCCAATCTAGTTTTTGAGCACTCATGGTATTTAAATAAAAAAACAGTTGTTAAAGGTTACCTGTCACCCATGCCCTTTCACAGGCTACACAGTTGTAGACCATGAGGAGAGCAGTCGAGGGGGTTCAAAATGGAAGTTGTCTCTATGCCTGAGGTATAGATGTGGGGAAGGCAATGTATGATTGGTAGCTGAGATTTCCAAATGGGTTGATGATATGGTATGTCTGTTTTGATAAAAAAATGTTTAATTTGAAGAGGACCTTTATTTTACAGCTTTTTATGTCTGGGTCACAGGTCCCCTTTAATATTACAGCGAAGCAGAGATCAAGGCAGTTTGGAAAGACAAAGCACTGTCTTTACATTAAGGGGCACATTTACTAAGCTCAAGTGAAGGATTCGAAGTAATAAAATTTCGAAGTTTTTTTTGGGTACTTCGACCATCGAATAGGCTACTTCGACCTTCGACTTTGAATCGAACGCTTCGAACTAAAAATCGTTTGACTATTCGTCCATTCGATAGTCGAAGTACTGTCTCTTTAAAAAAAAACTTCGACTACCTACTTCGCCACCTAAAACCTACCGAGCACCAATGTTAGCCTATGGGGACCTTCCCCATAAGCTTTCTAAGCTTTTTTTGATCGAAGGAAAATCCTTCGATCGATGGATTAAAATCCTTTGAACCGTTCGATTCGAAGGATGTAATCGTATTCGAAGTCGAAGGATTTTACTTTGATGGACGAATATCGAGGGTTAATTAACCCTCGATATTCGACCCTTAGTAAATGTGCCCCCAAATGTAATTTCGGATCTTAAAGCTTAGAATTCCTAGATTTTTTTAAAAAATGGCTTTGTAATCTGAGCTGCAGTCATACTTTAGAAAGAACCAGGTACTGGTGATCCTACCAAAACTGGGCAGATGGACCACCACTACTAGATTTTATGATGCCTCATTTGCTCAGCATTTTGAAATCCTTAATGGGCACAGCTGGCAGCTGAATGTAGGTTTGATAAGAACAGTTTAGACATCTTTAGATGTAGCAGATGGAAAATTTTACACAAATAAAGTAGGAGAAAGTGAGCAATTACGTTTTTATCTGCAGTTACATGCTGCATCTAGGGTTTCTGTTTAGAACATCAGCTTAGTGGGTGGTCAGCATCCTTTATCCTTACCAAATCTATAACCTTCTTGTCTCTGCATTTGCTGCTGGATCTGAGCTTATATACCTATATATATATATATATATATATATATATATATATATTTATATTTAATAAAAACAATTTTTTTACGTGTTGAAAGGAGAGCTGAATACAATTTCAAGAAAAAAAAAAACAAAGGGTCATTGAAATGGCTGCACAGTTTTAGCCAAATGTTCCATGCTGAAACATTCACTTCAGCTGTAGGAAAAAAGATAACCTTGCAAAAATGTCCTAAGAAACTTTTTGAAATTGTGTTCTTGCTTCAAGAATCTTTTTTTAATGGGGTTTCACAAGTTAAACCCTTTTGTTAAAATGCTTACTGTCGGTCTTTATAGTTACTGATAGACTAAAAATATATAAAAAAAGTATAAAAAATATGATTGCAATTTAAAAGGCTGTTCAATGTTTCCTATAGTGGAAAATATATATTTTATTTACAAGAGAGTGGGCATGAGGCACTAGTCTAATGCTGTTAATTTGGTATGAATTAACTTTTTTTTCGCCATTTACAGCTTTGTGGTAAAATTCATGCTTTGAGGTGACATTTTTTGTGAATCCATGCTATAATTTCACAATGTGGTCTGTTTTTCCCCCCTCCAAAAACTCCTGTTGCACTGAAAAAAAAATCAGTATCATTATTATCCACTAGTGATGGGCGAATAAATTCGCCTGGCCTGAATTTGCAGTGAATTTCCACATTTTGCTGCCAGCAAATATATTCGCGAATCTCCCGCGAATATTCGCCGGTGAAAATTTGCTGCCGTCAATTTCTGATTTTCTAGTTTTTTTTGTGAAAATGTTCGGGTTTCATGATTTTTTTGTGAAAACATTTGAATTTCATGATTTTTTCGTGAACTTTCCGATTTCACGTTTTTTCGTTCACTAATTTGTCTGTGAATCAAAACGGGAGAAATTTGCACATCACTATTATCCACCCCTTGTCTTCCACATCAACCAATGGCAATGGAGGCCACCCCACCCAGTTTATATAGGGAGCTGTATGGCTGTGGATTTGGAAGAAATTGCCAACATGGGAATCATTTTTGTTCTGTGAGAATAGTGGTAGAAAAGTGGAAAGAAGCTTGTCTGACTGTAGGCTGATGCACAGTATATGCTATTGCAGAGCTAAAAACAGCTTAACTGCAACGGGATTTTCACCTTCCCATTGACTCCAGTTCATTTTGACAAAATTTCACGTGTGTAATTTCACAGACTTTTTATGTAAAGAAAAATGCTGCAGTTTCATCCATCACTACTATTAACCCTTGATACTATAATCTATATAAAACGTTTCTGTATTTTTATGCTACCCATACGTTGGCCCTGTATTTGATCCTATCCCCCTACACTATTGTGAAGTATTGTAACACAGCTGTATATTAATACTGCAAATTACTCCAAAAGGAAGAAATATTAATTTGTTTACATTTTGAAGCATGTTCTAGAAATGACTGGTAAAACCAGTAACGTTAACCTGAGATGGACCACTGAAAACCATAGAAGTAGTCAGAAAGTTTTTCTCATCTCTAAACATGTTTATTATATTACCTAACAGAACTAATTTGGCAAACAAGGCAAAATATTACTGATGAATTTTCATGTCCCCGCTTAATCCTGTCTTGATAATTATACACACATTGCCAAATCTATGGGAATTCATTTCTTAAATGTCTTGTGGAATGTATCACTTAGATCTCATAGATGGGCTGTGGGAACCATAACATAAAATATGAGTTGCAATTACTAATTTTAATCCCATCTGCTAAGTATGACAACATTAGCATTTCCATTTAATTAAAAACACCCTTAAAGCAGCAATATTTTAATCATTTCATTTTATTTACTTTTCTCCGGTGTCACTTCTAATTGTAACTTTTTTTTATTTTTTAATAATGAGGGTTTTTTTCCATTTCATGTATCATGCAAAGTAAAAAAAAAAGCGCTGTTGATAATTAGCAGGCTTCTGTTATTACTAGACTCAGGTGTCACAATTGTGCCTCATCCTCATTACAGTAAAAGAATTTCACCTATCTGATTCATTATTGCTAGATAATGTGACTCAAAGGCTTCATAGGCTCCCCAGAAAAGTAATTCAGCCAGGCAAAATTATCAGCTAATTATATTTAGAATCAAAAGCCCAATAACTATTTGCAGATAGATTGTATGAACTGAAGTGAATAGATCTGAATATTAAGATTCACAGATTTAACAGGCGATTTGTTAATTGGTAATAGGTTTTCTGAATATTTTATTGGTCTTCCATTTTATACTGCTAGTGTGTGTTTGTGCGTGTATTGTATGTATGTATAACTTTATTTGTAAAGCTCTGTTAAGGAGCTGCATTACTGTACAATGCATAAAAGTACAATATATATAAAAGTATATATAGGGAAGACACACAAAGAATATACACAGAATTCATATCAGGACAAAGAGCTTAATTGCTATGTGGTTAGACATACAGTGGATGGGAGGCTAACATACAGGCACAAAGTGCAGATGAAAAAGTGCACAAGGTAAGGCATAGTCAGTAGGCACAGGACTAGTCTAGTGTTCTAGTGCTCCAAAAGGTAGACTCTTAGTTTTTTCTTGAAGAGATTGAGAGAGGGTTCCTTACGGAAGAATTCAGGGATGGATTTCTAGAGACAAGGAGCAGCAAGATAGAAGGCTTTGAGACGAGAGGTGGCAGTGGATGTGAATGGTGTGAAGAGAAGATGGCTCTGAGAGAAACGTAGAAGACAACCTGGAAAGTACAGTGAGACAAGAGAAGATGTGAAGGGCTTTGAATGTTAGCAGAAATATTTTATATACTATCCTTTGCTTAACAGGCAGCCATGCTTAGGCTTTTAGTTGGGGTTGAGCAGTTTGTAAGGACTATTTCACCACCAAATATGCTTTACTTCTTTGTCAAATGTATTAGCCTTATATTGTCTTTTATATGTTGCTTCTCCTTATAGCAAATATGGAGTTGGAAGAATCCCTGTTAGGTTCACAGTTGCTGATTTACCAAATGATTGGTGATACCAAAAATAAAGAACAACACTGGAAGCCTAACTGCAGTTTACTGGTTTTACAAAAAAAATAATTACCATTTTACTTATGTAGCCAACAGACATAACCTCCACTGTTAACATTCACAGCAGTGTCTGAACAGTGTGCATATAATATTACTTGATATAGTCATACACTATATAGACACAATACATAACATGCTTAATAACTCACGGAATAGCAGTTAGCTTCTATTTCTTATTTCACTGAGGAAGAATTATAGATAACCCCTTTTCTTTCATTAACATATAACAATGTTCAACATTTTAATAATACAAAGTAATCCTAAAATATCTTAACAGAACCTGTGCCTACAACTTTAATATAAGAGGACAAACTGCATTAAATACTGGATTATATATTTGCATCATCACCCAGGAGCCCACTTAGTACAGTCACTTGGGTTGCGGGACCTGAATCGAATGGTTGTAAGAGGTTCCGGTTATGAGATGAGAACAGCAGGGGTTTGTGGCAGTCTTTGTGACAGAAGGAGGCACTTAATAAGTGTGGTGTCCACAATGAGTTCTTAAACCTAGTGCCTAGCAAACTTTAGTGTCCATTGAAGACTTTGGCAAAAGAATTGCTAAACTTGTCTCTGGGTAATTGGCACATTAACTGGTTCCAAGATGGGGCCATCTGAGAAGAAAAGGAAAGGATGCTGCTGGGAGGACAGTACAAAGTTCTGGCCAGAACTGACTAAAATGCATGCATGCAAAAGAGATTAGAAGAAACCTTTATCTCATTGGACAACAAGGGTTAATGATTCCTTGATAATGTGAAGACTTGGGGTACAAGCTGGTACAGTTGCTCACCTATTAACTGGACCCATCAGGATTAGTATTCCACAGCTGCCTGAAATAATCCTCTGTCCATTGCCTGCTTCTGGTGCTGGAGGCCTCTAAGCTCTTTTACCAATGCAGTTCAATTCTGCTGCTCAGCTGTTCCGGCTCTGCTCCTTTCCCTGCACAGAAACTTGTTTGCTTGTCTTTGCACTGCTGCAGTCCTGCTACCTGGTCCAGACAGTCCCTCTCTCAGGTACCTGTAACTCCTTTTATACCCTCTCAGGTCTCCAGTCACTGCTGTATCACTTCCTTTGCATGTGCTGGTCCTCAGTCTGTCCATGTGCCTCTCATCTGCTGATCACATGCAGCCTCCACAGCAGGAAGACCAGTTAGTAGGAGATTGCAATAGTCTAAACGGGTTAAGATGAGGGCATGGATAAGCGTTTTGGCTGTTGTTTGTGAAAGAAACATGTATATCATGGCTTATTGTGTAAATATTAACTTATGAGGCAATAAAAGGTGCCAAATTTATCCATTTCTAGTAACCCATAGCAAACAGATTCATGCTTAGTAAAATGCTGCCTACTTATAGAATACTATAGAATAGATGATTATAACTGTTGCACTTTGCACCTTTTATTAAATAACCCCAAAGGCGGTAAACTGATGAACTGATATTAATTATGAACAATCACTGTATAGTGCATTACTTATCAGTGCTATATAACAAAGATATAAAATGTAATCATTTTAATTATAAATATGTAAAAGCACATATCAGTTTTTGTCATAATTAGTATATCTTTGAAAACCTTTTAATTTTAGAAATTCTAGCAACTAGTGATAAGTGAATCTGTCCCATTTTGTTTTGCTGAAAAAATTTGCGCGTCAAAAAAATATTATGCACAACAAATTTGAAAAAGTATGACCATTTTTCGCACTCCAAGTGCATTGAAGTCAATAGGCGGTGACTTTTTTGTCTCTGCGACTTTTTTGTCCAAATGCATTCACATCAATGGGCGTCAAAAAAAACTTTTACGCGTGCCAATTTTTTTGTTGCAGCAATTTTTTATTTTTAATGGCAAATTTTTGCAGCAGATCCGCAAAAAAATTAGCAGGTGGCTAAGTATAGCAGTTCGGAATCCATGCCTGGCGAATAAATTGGCTCATCACTACCAGCACCCGATAACTTTATTAAATATATGGTGGTCGACATTTGGTAGACTGAGGGCACACGGGGCATATTCTCTGCCCAGTATAGGGGAATACTTAAAAAACTTTAATAGGACTTTACAGTTCTATAATAAAACGATAGAATATAGTAAGGAAGCTAAACTGTTGAAATAATTACACATTCAACTTTAATTTTTCTGGCTGAATAAGGGTGGTAGCCACAAATGTTTAGATTTCTAATAGTCAGTGTTGTACTTAAACTAAGATAATTAATTTATCTGTTACACACTCTTTTCAAATTCTACACAGCGTTTTTAGACCAAGGTGTTTATCATAAAATACCTTTATACTTGATAATATAGCCATGCAGTGTTTTCTTGCCCACTTCATTTACCTTCTAATACTCTTTAATATTGTATATACAGTAGACCTTCTACAACTCTGTCAACTGATGCATAAAGTCTGTCAGGGCTGGTATTCTGAAGCTGGTGCCAGGATTTTGGTAGTATCTTACTGAGTATTGCTGTAAACCAGATCATATGTGCAACATTATACCCTTCCACACTATGTGTGCATTTTTCTTACATACCAGGCTGTGTAATCGCTAGGATATAATATAATTCATAGATAGTATAAATAGTTAAGGGTTATGTTTCAAGTGTGCCTCACCACTCAGCTAAAACAATAAGCATGTGAATTAAACATAAAACATTTTTGTACCAATTTAATATCAGGTTTTTTTTTTAATGTCATTTTGAACAAAAACTATCATTAATCTTGCACAGTTTCCATCAGTTTCCAATTTCATATTTTTGTAAGTTTACTGGAAATGCTATATTTGTACATGCTGGATTTATGTTTTTAAGCTAATTTTATGTTTTACAGTTATTTTCTCACTTGGCTACATATTTTGTATTTTTTCTTTGATTGAATAACATTGTAGGATGTTTGTGTTGCAGTGAGCTCTGTTATCAAAGTGAACCTCTTCTATATGATATTAACAGTTTTAGCCTACTGTCAAGTGCAATCACTTTTTGTGAGTCACCACATCAATTTTCTTTTGAGTGCACCCAAACCTACTGCAACTGACAGGATTTATTATGGACATTCAATCAAATATCCAACTAGCTACATTTACACCCAGTACAAAAAATATCACCTCTGTTATCTTGTTCTTTGGTCCATTCTAAACAACACAAAAATTGTTTTGTTTTTTTTAAAAAAAAAACACTTGACTACAACAACAATTTACTCTTGGGGGAAGTTTAGAATTATTGTTTTATAGGAACAGTGCTTAGAAGCAATATGTAGGATACATGTATGTTTCTACACCATCTGTATAAAGAGAATCTCCTGTTGTAACAAAAGGTACCCCAGACACACGTGCATTAAAGCAGTATGCTCTCTAACCTATACCCATTACATATTGTGGATTGCTGACCATCAGAAAGGAAAAAGGTACTCGCTGATTGGCTTGTTTCATACCCAAGAGTTGAGTGTGTGCACAGAAAAGGTACATATAGGGGGTTATTTACTAAACTCCGGTCAGGCTTTTTGGGGCAAAACTCAATTTCTTCATTTTTTAAACTCAAAATTTTCAAGATGAATTAAAGTCTGATGCAGCAAAAAGCCTGAATCCGAAAATCTGCCATCTCAGATGAAGTAAATGGCAGAGGTCCCTATCCTATTTTGACGTTTCTGTGGTCTGCGCTGCAATTAGCCTTTTCTAACTTTTCAGGCAAAAATATGAAAAATGTGAGGTTTTCAGGAGCCATTTGGGAAAAAACTCAGAAAAACTGTATCGGGTTTTTGCTCCATTTTATTGAGTTTTTACTCAAACAGATTAAATCAAGCTTTTCAATAATAAATTAGGTCAATTGTGGATTCTAGTTTGGTCGGATTTTTTTTATTTAAAAAATCAGAAACATTTGGATTTGGATAAATAACCCCCATAATGATGCAAGTGTTGGCCACTAAAGGGCACAAAACTGAGACTCTTAGGGGTATATTTATCAAAGAGTGAAGTTAATAGTGAAGTTCCGCCACTAGAGTGAAATTCCGCCACTCTCCATTCATTTCTATGGGATTTTTATAGGCGTATTTATCAAAG
Source organism: Xenopus laevis (assembly GCF_017654675.1). Taxonomy (NCBI): domain Eukaryota; kingdom Metazoa; phylum Chordata; class Amphibia; order Anura; family Pipidae; genus Xenopus; species Xenopus laevis. The sequence continues at coordinate 57,741,519 of NC_054388.1, read as the reverse complement.
GGTGAACTTTCACTTTCACCCATTGATAAATACACCTTTCAAAATCCCATAGAAATGAATTGAGAGCTGCGGAATTTCACTCTAGTGGCGGAACTTCACTCTTTGATAAATGTACCCCCTAGAGCCTATACACAGAGCACTTGCACTGGCTGGGTGCATGTTGACTAATGTGGCATTGTGTTATAGTGACAACCTTTAAAGCAAGTATTAAAGTTACTTTAGCTTTTCATGGTTAGATAGGCATTGTATTCTTTCACTACTGTAGAGTGAGTCTGTAACTGCAGCATGTTCAGCAAAAATGAACATCATTCCTGAAACCCTTTGAAGATGGATCTAATCATGTTTTGGGCGATACAAATCGCAACAATAGAATCGTTTCCCTGTACATTTCAAGTGTCTCTGCAATTATCTTCTGGCATCTGTAAACTGACTGGACAGCCTCGGGAACTACAAATGACCACAGCATTTTTAATCATGTTTTGGCCTACAGCATCTCTGTCTAGAAAATATTCATCTAAGTGTTTCATTCTTCAGGCTGTTTATTTGCCATGCTAAAAATTCCAAATGGAGACCTTGAGACCTTGCTGGTGTGGGCACTTTGCAGAGTACGGCATGCCTGGTTCACTAGTTTATCCAAGATAATGCCTGAGTAGCCTTTGATCTAAAAAGTAAAATGCTCTTTATCCTGCTATCCTTATGCCAACACTGTGTTTTATTACTAATAAGCAGCCACATTGTTTAAAATAATAGTTACATAGGAAATGCTTTTAATACTTTATGAGTCTCATTGCAGGTAAATCCTTACTGTTATTACAGCATTATCATCATTAGCATTTCATAATGGGTAAATAGAAGTGAAAAGCATTACAAAAAAAAATCTGCCCTCTTTATACAAAGTATTTAGATTCACTCTTTTGTCCTTTAGAAGTGTCCAATAAAATATATTAGCCTCCTTGCATGAAAATGTCAGTTGCTTTTTCTTTTCTGAATATGGGTGCAAAGTTTAGGCCTCACACGCTAACTACATTTTCTGGTGCAGAGAAAATTGCCACTGGAAATGATGCAGTTCTCACCCCCACAACAAAACACAACTTGTGTGCAGTTTTTCCATGTGTGTGTTAAAGAAAGCATTTGCAGATGCCCACACCTACACTGATATTCTGGAACAGTACATAAGGGCCTATTTGAATCATACACAACTGATGGGCGTGTAAGTGCACAAATATGTCTCTGGTGTAAACATTTGCATCTGGGGCAGAATTCTTGGTAGAAAACATCAAATAGCCCTCATCAATGAGTCTTTTGGTCTTTTCCTGGAAGAATGTGTAGACAATATCAGGGGATAGACCTACTTTTAAATTATCTTTAATGGGGGGTTAACTGCTCAAACTTGACATTGTTTCTCTTAAAGCTATCCGTGAAATACAGTGTTAGACAGTAAATATTGCATACATTATAAAGACCTTGTTCAATTTAAAGTGTGACAATAAAAATACTAAATCCACAGCCAAAAAAATGTATATGTATTGTGTCATTGAAAATAAACAAGGATGGGGTTAGCATGACCTCAAATGGTTTTGTAGAATAAGATGAAGGGGGGAAAAAAGCCTAAAGTTTAGAAAAATCTAACTCCTTTTTTGGTCAGTGTATTTGGCTGGATTTCAAAACCATTTTGCATAAACACAGCTAAAGACATGTTTTGAATTTTGCTTACATTTGGACTTGCCAACAAAAATACAAGTATATTTTTACATGTTTCGGACATGTCAGTTTGTTGTCAGTTTGCAGCAAGGCAAAAACTCCTTTAGCATGGCAACGTTGCTTTCCCAGATGCAGGGACGGCAACTGAACCGACTCATGTTTAAGTAGAACATTATTATAACACTTGCCATGGATTTTAACACCTCCATGTATTTAGGAAACAAATGCGAAACTTAGCTCATGCTCCGTTTTTTTTACTACCTCTTTCTACAACATAAGCACAATACAGATCGTGAGTCACAAAATATATTTAAATGGCTGTTAGCAGAATTGCCAAATACTCACGGAATTATGCGCATTGCAGCACTAAAGAAGCTGTTCCGTAGTATTTGACCATACGTTGAAAATGAACATCCTTGTTTTCCACGGCATGATTAAGAAAATCTGTCCATACTTTACTGTTGTTGCGTGTGTTTATTTGCTGATTACAAAATGTGTTGAACAGCGTTTAAAGGACAAAAAAAAAAAGCAGAAGAAAAACTGCAGAGCTGTGCTTTGATTTATTCAGCACACAAACATATGCTGCATGTTCTTTTCTGTATATTGTAGTCATGATCCATAATAGGTTTTTATAAGAGGACAAGATTAGGAATTGAATTTAGGCAGAAAGTTTCTTACCAATTCCATATGTATTTGTCCAGCTATTGGCTAAACTGACTTAAACCCCAATCCTTTTCCTCCCACCCCAATCTTTTAATTTCAGGCTGGAAGCTGTGCACTGTGGCTGCTATCCCCTGTGCCCCAAATCCTTGGTGTACCCCGAAATTTTCCCAGGTAATTCACAAGGAGCGAAAACCGTTAAAGCGGTAGGACAGTCTGGAATCTAATACAAGAGCAATTGTTTATTTGGCACAGCGGCAGTGTTAATGTAAAATAAATAAATAAATGTGATATAATACATTAGGCAGCGTTTATATGTACCATCTGTTCTTTCACAATAGCAAAATAAAGTATGTTTTAAAATAGCTTTCTGCGTTGGTCTTTGGTGATGTGGCTATACTTTAGGAATTTGGAAGGGGAATAATATGGCCAATAATTTATAAACACACAGGTAATGTATACACATTCAGATCCCCATTATATGCATGTATATGTAGTGCTGTACAGTATGCGTATATAAACAGTTATTATTATTGCCACTCAATGTTTCAGCAGTGTCAAAGATGGGTGAATGTTATATGTGACTGTATTTAGACATGAATATACATTTGTTGCAGTCACACATATACATATATATATGCCATACAGCATCTATTTTATTACATTAACACACATTTGTTATTTTTATTCTTATATAATAATTGTATACAGAATATATACGAGACTGAGCCATCGTTTTTGGCACAGAAAGTAAACCTTCTGAACCTTAGTTATGGAGGATTATCCCAATCAAGTTTTTGACAAATAGTGGTGATGTTCATATTATAGCAGGATAAACTATTCCTTCCTTCCTCTATTGTACGTATTTTCCCTGAGAATAAAACATGCAAACAAACAACATACATAGGATGTTGTCTCTGTATAACTGCAGTAGAAATTAGAAGAAATCCGATGGCTTATTTATACAGCTTATAGAACTCTGAGATAACGTCTGATATCCTGTAGTATTCACAGCTAGAGCTGCGTCATTCCTTATAACACAAGGTACAACCACCAATCCCCCTTCTCTTAACACAGATACAAATTATGCAGCAAACTGATATTTTCTTTCTTTATCCTTCAAATCCTTCTATGATTGTTTTTTTAAGATAACTGATCTGGTTCTCCTTGGTGCTCCATTGTCTAAAGCCTTTATCCAGGGCAAATGAGGTGTCAGGACAATGTCTTATATCTCTTCCTGAGGGTACATTATTTTTTTCCAGAAATAGGTGGTCATATTGTATAAGGATAATAATAAAAAAAAAAATCCATGACTAACCTGTAAAATATACAGGAATTAATGTGCACCCTGTTGGAAAATATAAGGATATTAGAAGTCACACAGGAATTAAAATGTAACATTTTTTTGTTTAATGACAGAGGGTATATCATGCTTTTGTAATGCACTCATTTTAAAGTCAGGATATAAGTGACATCACAAAGCACCAATGGTATCACTAAGCACTCTTATACTGTTATATTTTTACAGGTTATTCACCACGTTTGTATAATATATTCTTATACATGCTGTTAAAAAATATTAAGTATAATTAACATTTATAAAGCCTTGTGAATCAGTGAATCTTGTGTATTATAAAAAGTGATGTCCCTTACTATAAATATATATATATAGGGATTTTTATATAAGGATTTGGAGGAAACCTTAACATGTGTGTTTGACCTGGAACTGCATCACCATGCCTTGTTACAAATTCCATGGTAGCTTTCAGTATCCTTACAATTTACTTTTACAGGATATTACAATACTATTTAAGATATAGGTTCATTCAGGATTGGGTGGAACAGTGTACAGTTGCTCTGGGATTCAGTTCACTGCCACAAACACGCAATTAAAAAAAAAAAAATTATATCCCAGACATGTGGAATTAAAAAACAGTTTTTTAAAAATGTGCAACATTTCAGGGCTTCATAAAGGGGCAGGAACATGTTTTTGCAACTGTTTTTAAGTATATATATAGATGTATAGATAGATATATATAATATGTAATATTTGTTATTTGTGTGTTAATGTGAGTCTGTATGTATACATGTAAATACAAGGAAACAGAAATTAGTATAGCATTTTTAACTATGTCATGAATCTGCTATGTAAATAAATACAAGCACAATTGCTGTAGTAGTTTTCTTGGGAAGTGCATTTACTAAATATCCCTCGTATGCGTAGTGTTACATTAGAATAATGTATTTTAATGACCCAAAGGAGGTGTCTAAACAGTACAACTACACTGTCTTATTTAGCATTAAACATCCTTGTGAGCTGAGGTAACCTTATAAAATCATGTTTAAATAATGTAAAACATGAGGCAGCACAGAGCAATATGCATTTTTAATTAGTAAAGTGACTAATATCGAGTGTGTGCTTTGAGGTTTTTATTTCATTAAAAATGTATCTGTTTTTTCCTGCAGCAGTATATCTGTATTCTTCACCTGAACAGCTTTTGCGAAAGCTCGAGGATTTCTGTAAGAGGCCGGATATTGTAAGGAGACACCGATTTCAGGTATTTTAATGAGATCTAAATTCAGCCCAACTAGGTCTCCAGTTTGTGGTAGAGCCCAAAACATTAACAGGGCTTGTGACAAATCTGAATGCATCTGAAGACAGAATTATAATAATTAGTGTGCTTATTTTGAGAAGAAGCATGTTATGCCAGGATATTAGCCGATATGCTAACAAGAAATAATTAAACGATGGGCCAGTGTGTTAACAGAGGTCTGATAATATGCGCTGCTCTTAAGGCAGACGCTTCTCTCTTTAATTTATTGCCTTCTAAAATGACTGTCCTGTATATATGGACCCACGAGGGTAACAAAAATGAACCTGGATTAATGCATCTCATTAGCTTTATAGGAAAGTTGAAAGGGAAATCTTACAATTAGCCTAATGAAGATAAGCTTGAATATTAATATTGCAATCTTTTCAGGCAAAGCCCAGGTGAATGTTATCAAGTGCAGCACGAGGTTGAATACTGTCAGTCGCACATGGAAATGTACATGTTCAGCTGTACCCATTGTTATTGTATAGTTTGCTTAAATCAGCCTTGGTGCTATTTAAAATGTGCATATATGTATATTAAAAAAAAAATATATATATATATATATATATATATATATATATATATATATATATATATATATATATATATATATATAATTTAGCAAATGGACCCGTACTCCAATATGCAATGAAAATAAACACGTTTATCTCACGATACCAGGAGTGCGGGTCCATTTTCTAAATTTTGTGATATATTTTGACCCATGCACCCGAACTCGTCTTTGATCCAGTAAGACTGCGCACACTGAACATAATATATATATATATGTGTGTGTGTGTGTGTGTGTGTGTGTATATACATAAATAAAACCTGAAAAAACGAATGGAGCATGTACAACAAATCAGTCCGTTGAGGAAACATTTTCTACAGGAAGATCCATTTAACACCACCTGGATAAGCCTTTTTTTATTATTTCACTAATGTAAAAGTCACAAGTGCTCTATACATTTTTGGTTATTCATGTTTCTTTCATGGTAGCACAAGGCCATCATATATGTTTGATGTGGAGAGCACTGTATCTCTCCTATATATAAAAGTATTTAGAAAAGTAATTTCATTTATACTCTTTACTTCTTTCTATTCCTATGGGATTTGAGGCATTTAGATCAGAACATCAGAGATATCTGGGTATTTCATCCCACCAGTAATGTGCAATAGACTCAAGAATAGCCATGGGCAACATTTGCCGGTTCCTAGTTTCCAGGAGGACTTCCTATTATCACTATGAAGGAATCCAAAGTGATCCTCCACCAGTATTATCACTGCTACTTGTAGTAGTGATTGAAACTCCTTGAGCGCCAGTTGTGTCCCTAATGTTACCTTACATGTACAGTATGTTTTGTCAGCTTTGTCAAGTATGGTGAATTTCTACAAGCAACAATCAAATCACAACAGGTGTTATTGAACTATCCATGTGGAATTCATTTCCATGGCTAATGAATTCCCCATGCTTCAGTGAACTACTGTCATGGATCTTCACCCATGTTGATAGCTCTACCCCAATATGTTTCAAGTGCATACATCTACTTTGGTATAAATGAATAGTTTTAAGTTGCAGTTCAACACAGCTGGAGGGCGATTTGACATCAATGGCTTACACCCTCCATTTCCATTGGGTTTATAAAGCAGTATGCTGCATGAAAACCAAAGGATTATTAATGTATTAAAATTTCCCACACCCCCTTGCTATTTTTATCCATTGTTGTATTTAGGTTGAATTATAGCTCTTTAGCAGCTCAGATATATTTTTGGGCTGCAAAAGATTTGTGCTTTGTGCCATTAAACCATTCATTTACTGATGGCAGCATGCAATTTTCTCTCATCGGGTTTAACCCCATCACCCCCAGAGTAGTTTGCATATGGGGGTTATAATACAAAGCTTGGTTTTTCCCTTCAGCTTCCAGATGTTGCAGTGATGCATGAGCAGTGTAATGTACAATTTTACGCCCGCATGAAACAGTTAAACCATAGGGTAAAACAGAGACAGAAACCAAAAATGCAATTTAACACCCAATTTCAAGCTCATTATCTTTCATTGTCTATTAACTTGGCGATGGTTCAGGAGGTAGCTCATGATAGTTTAAAATGCTGACTGCACAGTTCCAGTGCTCTGCATTACATTGCAAGTCAGTAGAATTGAACACAGGCTTTTAACCTGTCATGAAAAAAAGTAAGAGAGCCCGCCCAGAAGGCTGTCAGCTTTATGATGTGTAGAACCCCTTAGGCCTTGATGGAGAGGGGCCTTGAGAATGCTAGCTGTAATCTGTGTGTTCCTGTACATTACAAGAGAACCATGAGGTGCTAAGACAACATGAAGCCTAAAACTAGACTTGTGAGGGTGGGTGTCTGTTAGGGCAGGTCAGGTAAATAATAGACTCTTTTGTGTGTAAGGTCTGTCATTTATTTATATTCCTTGAAATAGACAATAAAAAATGAAGTTACATTAAAAAAATCTGCAGATTTCCAAGTATGTTTGAGTGGGACCTGCCATACTACTTGCTTCAGCTGATGAAGCTTGAAAGAACAGAACTATTGCTTTATGATTACAGATGTTCTGTTCTGTGTCATCCTTTGAAGTATTCTTCTCTTAAGGCAAACAATATGGCACCTTTGTGTTTAACATGAGAGAGGTAGACTATCTTGTTGGTTGGAATGGAAAACTACTTAGATGTAAGCGGTGTAGATGCTAAGGTTCAAACAGGACATTATGCCATCTCATCTTCACTATCGCCATGCCTCCATGATATCTCCTTGTGGCCTGGATCATTGGGCAGTACATCAGAGTTTTTTAAATCTTGCCCTAACTGACCTCAAAATTTAGCCTTAAGGCCAACCTATCCAACCTTTAGCCTGGACCTCCTAGCTGCATAGGCACTAAAGGAATCTTATTACATTGTCTAAGCGTTTATAGTAATGAATTGGTTGCAAGTGATTCATTCTTTCTATGGACAGTTAGCACAAATTGTGGCTTTAATACACAGCCCTCAAAATCATGTAATTTAAGATACCTACAATTGAAATATGTGTTATTATGGTTACTGCTTGTTTAGTCTCTTATTGTTGGCTTGATCCATGGCGTGGTTGCTTTGTGGCTGTGCAAGACCTAGAGTAAGAGAACAAACCTGGAGAGATAGCAGCTATATATATAGCTCAGCTTTAGTGTAAAACATACTCAACAATTAATATTTTGTTGCCTTCGCAACCCTGTGGTTTTCCCTTTTACATGAGTTAGTCCCCCATTCTATTACATATGGAATTGTGAATGTTTTGATCATCCTTAGTCAATGAATTGAGATATTCTATGCTAGGTTTTTCACAAAGATGGAATACGCAAAAACCTAACACCTCAAGTGGTTGTTTTTTTTTTGTTTGCATCCCCAGCAGTGCTGTCAGGAAAGAAGAGTCATCAAGTTATTGAGAGAGTTTCATTTAATTGTCCATCTGTTGTGTATGACAAGAGGTCTAATGTAAAGTGTACAGCTGGTCTGATTTATATGTTGTTCTATACCTTGTTTCCCATACGGGACATAGAAAGATTACCTTATTTTTAAACACTATACAGGTTTCTGTTCCCTTAAATGCAGATTCAAAATTCAGGAAATATTAAAAGAGAGTTGTATATATGTTTCAATGAAATCTAACATATTAATTATAAGAATACAAACAAAATGTCACCCCTGTAAACACAGCTTGCCCCCAGCAAATATTTAATAGGTTCTATTAAGCCCAACACAAATTGGTTTTGCCTAGAAAAGTTTACAGCTCTCAGGAGGAGGGCAGTTGTGCCTTGTCTTACAACAGATTGTCTGAAATAGTAGTTATAAACCTTCTGTTGTCTCATTCAAATGATATTTTTTTTTCATTCTTGATTTGTTGTAATTATGCGCACTGTAGAACTGTTATTAGCATCAAATAATTATCACTTTTGGGGACATTCTTTTCATACATAGAATATTGTCTTGTTTTTTATTCCAGATAATAGATTTAAATACTAGGAACTCACAAGGATTATTAGTTATTAGACCTATTTTATGGGCTTGATTGGTATTTCTACTACATTATGAACACTGGGGGGCTGATTTATCAAGGGTCGAATTTCGAGGCTTCATAAACCCTCGAATTTGACCCTGGAAGTAAAATCCTTCAAATATCGAATTCGAAGGATTTTAGCGCAAATACTTTGATCGATCGAATAAAAATCGTTCGATCGAACGAATAAAAATCGTTTGATCGATCGAATAAAAATCGTTTGATCGATCGAATAAAAATCGTTTGATCGATCGAATAAAAAAATTTTTATTCGATCAACAAAAACCTTAGAAAAGTGCTGGGGAAGGCTAACATTGAACCTCGGTAGGTTTAAACTACCGAAGTATGTAGTCTAAATATTTTTTAAAGAGACAGTACTTCGACTATCAAATGGTCGAATAGTTGAACGATTTGTAGTTCGAATCGAAGTCGAAGGTCGTAGTAGCCTATTCGATGGTCGAAGTATCCAAAAAAATACTTCGAAATTCGAAGTTTTTTTCATTCGAATCCTTCACTCAAGCTTAGTAAATGTGCCCCTTGGTATTAGGAAATGTTTAAGCAATTCCAGATAAAAAAAAAAAAAAATCAAAATGCCCAGCCCGAAGCCAATGCCAATTATGCCTCAAGAGGGAAAAAATTCCTTCCTGACCCCAATGGCGATCAGAAACATTCCATGGATCGAGCACTTGACATTCATTTAACATGAATAATAACATGCAAACACTGTCATGTTTATACTGTATAAACCACAATATAACAGTACATGCAGTAATACCTCCACATTTTCTTATTAATAGATAATATGGGAACATATTGAAAAACTCCTGACATTTCACAAAATATGCAAAAATAAAAAAGGGGTGGGGGTGGTATGTTTCTACCTGCTCAGAAGATAAGGAAGTGAACAGCTTCTTTCCTTGACATCATATCCCTCTCTTTCTCCACCCCCAGCCCAGCTTTCCTTCGCCTTAACTCATTCCTTCTCACCCACTCACAGCTATATCTGATTCTGCCAATCTTTAAATATAAACCAGTGTAATCTGGCTGCGTTTATAGCTCCAGGGCTTTCCTTTTCATCCTGTTTGCAATTACTTGTCTGTTTATCCCATCAGAGTTGACTTTGTAAAAAAAAAATATATATATATATATATATATATATATATATATATATATATATATATATATATATATATATATATTCTGGTTAGGTAAATAATGCAGAAATTCAAAAAAAGAACCGCACTCTCAGGACTTGCTCCACATGTAGAAAATAATGCAAGTTTATTTCAACGTTTCTGCTCAAGTTTATATATATATATATATGTGAACGCCATTCTATTTTTGTATCCTTGGACAAGCCTGGACACATTAGCAGTCTTTGTATCGTTTGGCCAGAATATGAGCAAACAGCACTTGGGTGCAAATCCTTAAAGGGGAAGGAAACCTAGTTGGCGCAAAAACCCTCCCCCCCTCCCGTGTGTTGCCCACCCTCCCCCCTGGCCTACCCGTCCCGCTGGGCAAATGCCCCTAACTTGTTACTTACCCTTCTGCGCAGGTCCAGTCCAGACAGTTCACAGACGACATCTTCTTCCACGCGATCTTCTTCCTGCTTTGAACGGCGTTTTGGCGCATGCGCAGTAGGAGCATTTCGCCGGTACGGATCTACTGCGCATGCGCCAAAAGTCACGATGTACTTTTGGCGTATGCGCAGTAGATCGTGCCGGCGCATGCGCCGGTCAATGCAGGAAGAAGATCGCGTGGAAGAAGATGTCGTCTGTGAACTCCCTGGACTGGACCTGCGCAGAAGGGTAAGTAACAAGTTAGGGGCATTTGCCCAGCGGGACGGGTAGGCTGGGGAGGAGGGAGGGTGGGCAACAAACGGGAGGGGGGGTGGGGGGTTTGCGCCGACTAGGTTTCCTTCCCCTTTAAAGGGGGTTTACACTGTTAACTATAAGTATGAAGTAGAGAGTGATATAGTTATTTACAGTAGCTTTTTATTCTGCAGCTCTCCAGCAATTTCAGCAGTCCCCAAATTACCCTAGCAACCATGAATAGATTTGATTAAGACCCTGTAATATGAATAAGAGAGGGCCTGAATAGAAAGATAAGAAAATAAAAATTCGACCTAACTCCCAAACAGAATTTGGCTTAATTTACTATAAAAATCTGAACAAAAAATTTACTTGTGGGAAGAGTCTTTACAAATTTGTGCGACAATTCAAATTGCCCGAAAGCATTGATTTTTTTCAAGTTTTAGAGTGAAAACCAGTGTCAAAACCAGTGTTAAACAGTCGAAAACCTTTGAAAATCTTAAAGGTAAACGACATCTTCCAATTGTAAAATGGACATCAGCCATTGACTTTTAGATGACTTTGACAGGTTTAAGCAGCTTTGAAGCATAATAAATCTCAAAAAATTGAGGGTTTTTTCCCCTCTAAAGATTTTTAAGTTTTTTTTACCCCTTAAAAACTTGACCAAAAAAGTAGCAATAAAAATAGATTTGTAGCCTTGCAGAGTATTTATTTTCTAGATGGGGTCAGTGACCCCCATTTGAAAGCTGGAAAGAGTCAGAAGAAGAAGGCAAATAATTAAACAAATATAATAAAGAATAACTAAGGACCGTTTGAAAAGTTGCTTTGAATTGGCTTTGCCATTTAAAAAAACAGTGTGACTTTCTCTAGAAGCAATGTAAAATAACAGCAATTGTGACGTTCACATGGCATAAGATTGCACATACCTTCATAAATTTGTCTTTTATTTCACACAGTTTTTTCTGCAAATTTTGTTTCACGCAGCATTGTAAATATACCCCTACAAGTTAACGTAAAGGTGAACCACCCCTTTAAAGACCCCAGCCTTGCCACTGTAAGATGAGTTAGCAACAGGTTAGGACCAAAATTATAACTCATATTCAGGCATATATTTAGCTTTGAACCTCTGCAGAAAGGGATATAAAAGTAGTTAAGATTTTGAACCCAGTAGATTTTCCTGGCTCCAAGCTGTCAGTAATTATAGGTTTTCTTACAGCACTGTGTGTTCTTTGTGCATACGTTACTGAAGCAAGCACAGCATTTGTTTATTTGTCTCTAAAGTTTTAAAGCAGTACAAGCAAGCAGACAGCACCTAGGTAGATGCCCATACCAGTCAATTATTTGATTTGTTCAACCAGTTTCAGGTATAAAAAATGTGTTCATTGCCACAGGTTATTGCCTGTTTGCAAATTGTCCAGTGTTGGTTACTGAATCCCATTGTCTGTCTGCTTTAGAATATTACAACTTCACTTATAGGTAACTGCAAATGTTTATTCCAGAAAGTGGGTAAAACTGAACTACAACCATAGTCAATCACTTTGAAGCCCTTAGTACAGGTATGGGACCTGTTATCCAGAATGCTCGAGACCTTGGGTTTTCTGGATAAGGGACATTTCCATAATTTGAAAATCATGTAAACATAACATAAAACCAATGGACTGGTTCTGCTTCCAATAAGGATTAAAGGGATTCTGTATGGTATAGTTTCTAAATTGCTTTGTTTACACTGCAAATAATACACTCTTAACATGTAAAATGTAATTCTTAACCAAACAAATGTTTTTTTCTGTTTGGTGGGTAGACAGCCATCTCAGGTCATTTTGCCTGGCATTGCGCTTTCAAAACTTCAGGATGGAACTGCTTTCAGGCAGGCTATTGTTTCTCCTACTCAATGTAACTGAAGGTGTTGCAGTGGGACCTGGATTTTTACTATTGAGTGCTTTTATCTACCAGGGAGCTGTTATCTGGTTACCTTCCCATTGTTCTGCTATTGGGCTGCTGTGGGGGAGAAGGGAGGGGTGATATCACTCCAACTTGCAGTGCAGCAGTAAAGAGTGACTGAAGTCACATGACTGGGGGCATCTGGGAAACTGACAATATGTCTAGCCCCATGTCAGTTTTTAAAACTAAATATAAAAAAATCTGTTTTTTCCATGACAGTATCCCTTTAATTATATCTTACTTGATATCAAATAGGCGGTGCTGTTTTATTATTACAGAAAAAAAGGAAATCATTTTGAAAAATGTGGATTATTGGATTATGGGAGATAGCCTTTCTGTAATTCAGAGCTTTCTGGATAATGGGTTTCCGGATAATGTATCCAATACCTGTACTGTCATTTCTGGAGTATTTTTGTTCTCCCCTTTTTTATTGCTAATAATATTTCATAAAATCAGCCCAAGCACACATTCCCATTCCCAATGTTTTTGCATGTAGAATTTTATACTTTACTAATGTTTCTGCACAAGACAAAGAGGATTCATAGCAGCCTGTCTACTCTCTTTAGGGTGGAACACTGTGGCAGGGGAAGAAGTAATGTTTACAAAAGAAAAACTTAGATACCAAAAGGAGGAGATCAGATAAATAGGGTGGCAGATGGATACACATTTGGTGAGTGAAAAGAACACAAGCATTTATAATTTATGGCATAGGGAATAGGAAGCAGCATGTAAGAGAGACCTTTCAATTGTAAACAGGGAACCAGTGATTTTTTGGAGAAATAGAATCATTGCAAGCATGGCATATTTTCTAGAACATCTTATTGGTTAAGAATGGGTAAGACGATAAACCAACATTGGGCTGTCTTGAGGAAGACAAATGAAATGGGAAAAAAGGCAAATGTCTTATTTATAAGCATTTGTTCTGTTTTCTTATAAATAATTGAATTGCCTCATATTTAATTTGTTTACACAGATTCCCTGCCTTCCCGGCCACCTGCTGTATTATTTATACAACACCTGTGATAAAGAAGGTGACCTAGCTTGCATTTATTAGGTAAAATATATGTAGTGTTTGGACAAAAAAAATACAAGTTGTGCGCTGTAAAAATATACAAGGAAGATTAGTAAAAGGGAACTTTGGAGCTAATTTGTCAAAATGTGTGAATAATCCCCTTCTGTGTAAATGTCACCAGAAGGTGAAGCAGAGTATGGCCAAATATAGGTTGGGCAAGGAGACATAGCATCAATCAACCATTAGATTTGAACCTACAAGTCAGAAAACGAAAAGCAAAGATCTGATTGGTTGCTATGGGCAATTTCACTGGTGATGTTTGTCTCCAATGTTAATAAATATGACTTTTGTCACCCCCACCCAATCCCCAGGTGCACCATTCTGAGCCTTCAGCTATGGGAGGAGATTGACTGAGACCTATGAAAGGAAGGCACCCTGAGAAGTCATTTTAAGACCTTTTGTTACATAACCCATATGAGTTTTAACTGAGATGCATCTAGATTGCTCCCAGATTTACGTAGCAGGAACTTCTAGGCCTTGCTGATTTTTGTTATCCCCACCAATTCCCCTTCACACCTGCGCATGTGGAAATTTCCTTCATCGGGTCTGAGGCACTGGGGATTGGTGTGCAGGAATTTTTAAATCTCCTGTTTGCCCACAGTGCTTCGGAGCCAATGCGGCTGGGCAGCATCCCGCCCAAAAAAATCCTGCCGCCATGGCCCAGTCCTTTGTGGCCTTCCCTCAAATCCAGGCCCAGAAGAGCCCAATCAAGTGGACTACCAGTGTTTCAGCGCTAGTTTAGAAAATATAAGTATTGTCTTTTTTTGGGACGTCCCTGTGCAGTTGATAATAAGACAGGAGATTCTCTGAAGATATTATCTACTAGTTATCATTAAGTTGAATATAAAAATTGAAAATGTACCCACTATTTATTCATGTTTTGTTTTAAATTACTATAACTCGGAATGGCAGGAGCAGTTCCCTCATCAGTAGTACAGACTTTTCTGAACATAAATTGAATTTCTCCATGGACCTTGCTTTCCTGTTTTAGAAGAAGCACCTGTGGACACAGTGGAATAGAAATATGCAAATGTCTTTATGCAGAACGTATGTCCCTGCATCCCTCTGTATCTCTGTGTTCTATGTTGACACAAACCCAATGCAAACCCAATGGCTTATGCAAGCCACCTACAGAACCTTCTAACAATCCCATTTCAATATTAGGATATTATACAAAGCAGATGCTGTTGTCACACACCCCAGTAAAAAGTAACTTTACCCATAGAACCCAATTAGATATTTGCTATCAGCAGTCTAGTGCAGTTATACCACTCATGGAACAGCCAGGTTGTCCTATTAGGCCTATTCCATCTGAAATTCAGGTCACTTACCTTTGAGCGGGATGGTAGCAGTGCTGATAGTATGAATGTGCAACAGCTCCCTATTAGGGATGTCGCGGACTGTTCGCCGGCGAACTTGTTCGCGCGAACATCGGCTGTTCGCGCTCGCCGAATGTTCGCGAACGTCGCGCGACGTTCGCCATTTTGGGTTCGCCTTACCTGGCGCTTTTTTTTGACCTCTCACCCCAGACCAGCAGATACATGGCAGCCAATCAGGAAGCTCTCCCTCCTGGACCACCCCCACACCCCCTGGACCACTCCCCTTCCGTATATAAACTGAAGCCCTGCAGCGTTTTTTCATTCTGCCTGTGTGTGCTTGCAAGAGCTAGTGTAGGGAGAGAGCTGTTACTGATTTCACTGATTTCTTTGAGGGACAGTTGATAGTAAGTTTGCTGGCTAGTAATCTACTTGATACTGCTCTGTATTGGAGGGACAGAAGTCTGCAGGGATTTGAGGTACATTTTAGGGTAGCTTTGCTGGCTAGTAATCTACCTTCTACTGCAGTGCTCTGTATGTAGCTGCCTGCTGTGGGCACTGATCTCTTCTGATCTCATCTGCTGACTGCTGTAATAACCCAATAGTCCTTGTAAGGACTGATTTTATTTTCTTTTTTGTTGTTTTACTTTGCTACTTTAACAGCCAAGTGCTATTAGTCTAGCAGTGTTGGGGAGTGGGACTGGTGTGCTACTGTGCTGCTCCTAGTAGTTCAGCAGCACCAACCCGAGAAAATTTTTTTAATATACATATAATTTTTTTTTATTTTACTTATCTTACTGTTCTTTAAGGTGTCCAGTGCTGTTTGCTGTTCTTCATAGTAGTGCACCAATAGTAGTGCACTTGCAGGCATTATTTGCCCAGTGGCCATCTAGCTGTGTGAGCTTGTTCACATTCTGTCTAAATATCAATAATAATACCGTCTCCAGAAACACCACCTGAGTGACGTTTTTCAAGCAGCAATAATATATTCCGTATCCACCACTGCTGTAGTGTATACGTTGACTTTGCAGGCATTATTTGCCCAGTGTGTTCTTCATTTTCAAACCACTGCCACTTAGCTGTGTGAGCTTTTTCACATTCTGTCTAAATATCAATAATAATACCGTCTCCAGAAACACCACCTGAGTGACGTTTTTCAAGCAGCAATAATATATTCCGTATCCACCACTGCTGTAGTGTATACGTTGACCTTGTAGGCATTATTTGCCCAGTGTGTTCTTCATTTTCAAACCACTGCCACTTAGCTGTGTGAGCTTGTTCACATTCTGTCTAAATATCAATAATAATACCGTCTCCAGAAACACCACCTGAGTTGTTGTTGTTTTTGTTTTAAAAATAATGCCATGCAAAGGCAGACCGCCACGCAGAGGCACTAGGGGCCGTGCTGCTATGCTATCCTGTGGCCCTAGGAAATTGCCCAGTTTTAAAAAGGCAATGACCCTGAACTCCCAAAATGCTGAAGAGGTAGTTGACTGGCTTACACAGCACACCCCATCCTCTACCGTTTCTAACTTTACCACAACATCCTCATCCTCCACTGCTATGGCCACCCCACGTAACACTTCCTCCACCACCGGCGCCCCTTCTTCACTGGAGTCAGAGGAGTTATTTTCACATGAGTTTCTTGAACTGAGTGATGCGCAACCATTATTGGCAGAAGAAGATGAAGGAGATGAGAACACAACAGAGATGGACATAATGAGTGATGACGAGGAGGTCCCCGCTGCTGCTTCCTTCTGTGAGCTGTTAGAAGAAATTGATGCATCTGAGGAGAATGATGATGAGGAGATTGATGTTTTGTGGGTGCCCAGTAGAAGAGAGCAAGAGGAGGATAGTTCAGATGGAGAGACGGAGAGTCAGAGAGGCAGGAGGAGAATAAGACTTAGAAGAAGCAGGGAGGACAGCTCGCAGGGAACAGTAGGGCAACAACATGTATCGGCACCTGTGGTCAGCCGGCCAACGCACCCGCCATTGCCGCCAACGCCGCCAACTTCTACTGTTACCGCCAGATTGCCAGCTTCAAAAAGGTCAGCAGTGTGGGATTTTTTTAATGTGTGAGCCTCTGACAAAAGCGTTGTAATTTGCAATGAGTGCAGTCAGAAACTGAGTCTTGGGAAGCCCAACAGCCACATAGGTACAACTTCTATGCGAAGGCACATGAACGGCAAGCACAAAGCACTTTGGGAGCAACACCTCAAAGGCAACAGGCAAACTAAAAGCCACCCTCCTTTTGGTCCAGCATCTTACTGCTCTACCTCTGCTGTCCTTGACCCGTCTGAACCACCCTCCACTCCGCCTTCCACCTTGACCACCAGTTCCCATTCCCAGTCATCTGCCCCCAGCCAAGTTTCTGTGAGGGTCATGTTTGAGCGTAAGAAGCCAATGTCTGCGAGTCACCCCCTTGCCCGGCGTCTGACAGCTGGCTTGTCTGCACTCTTAGCCCCCCAGCTTTTACCATACCAGCTGGTGGACTCTGAGGCCTTCCGCAAATTTGTAGCAATTGGGACACCGCAGTGGAAGGTACCCAGCCGCAATTTTTTTTCAAAAAAGGGAATACCACACCTGTACCACCATGTGCAGAGCCAAGTCACCGCATCTCTGTCACTTAGTGTTGGGCCAAAGGTCCATATGACTACTGACGCATGGTCCTCCAAGCATGGTCAGGGCAGGTATGTCACCTACACTGCCCACTGGGTGAACTTGGTCATGGCTGGGAAGCAGGAAATGTGTGGCTCAACAACGACAGTGGAGTTGGTGTCACCGCCACGGATTGCACGCGGTTCTGCCACCACCTCTACTCCTCCTTCGCTCTCTACCTCGTCTTCTTCCTCTTCTTCGTCCTCTGCTGCTGGGTCCTCCTCCTCCTCCACACCTGTGCACCCCCAGCTCCCCCTAGGCTATTCGACGTGCCAGGTACGCCGTTGTCATGCTGTCTTGGGGATGACGTGCCTGGAAAGCAAAAACCATACCGGATCTGTACTCCTGTCATCTCTGCAGTCACAGGCCGATCGGTGGCTGACCCCACACCAACTGAAGATCGGAAAAGTGGTGTGTGACAATGGAAGCAATCTGTTGGCAGCACTGAGACTGGGCAATTTAACACATGTGCCCTGCATGGCACATGTTCTGAATTTAATAGTACAACGTTTTGTCTCAAAGTACCCAGGATTCCAGGACGTTCTCAGGCAGTCCAGGAAGGTGTCGGCCCATTTCAGACGTTCCTATACAGCCATGGCACGCCTTGCTGACATTCAGCAGCGGTACAACATGCCAGTCAGGCGTTTGATTTGCGACAGCCAGACTCGCTGGAATTCAACGCTCCTCATGTTGGAACGTCTGCTGCAACAACAAAGAGCCGTCAACGAATACCTGTTTGAACTGGGTGGTAGGACTGGATCTGCAGAGCTGGGGATTTTTTTCCCCCCTTACTGGGTGCTTATGCGCGATGCCTGCAGGCTCATGCGCCCTTTTGAAGAGGTTACAAATATGGTCAGTCGCACCGAAGGCACCATCAGCGACCTAATACCCTTTGCTTTCTTCCTGGAGCGTGCCGTACGACGAGTGACAGATGAGGCTGTAGACCAGCGTGACGAGGAGCAGGAAGCGCACGATTTCTGGTCGGAATCACCAGAACGAACCCAGGCACCTGCTGCAACGCAGGGAGAGGTGTCAGAAGTGGAGTCAGAGGAGGAAGGTGGCTTTGAGGAGGACCAACAGGAGCAGGCTTCCCAGGGGGCTAGTGGTGACCTTTTGGGGACCCCTGGTCTTGTACGTGGCTGGGGGGAGGAGACCGTGGATGATGCAGTCCTTGATAACGAGGAAGCAGAGATGGATACCTCTGCATCCAACCTTGTGAGAATGGGGTCTTTCATGCTGTCATGCCTGTTGAAGGACCCCCGTATCAAGAGGCTTAAGGAGAAGGACCTGTACTGGGTCGCGACTCTACTAGACCCTCGGTACAAGCATAAAGTGGCAGAAATGTTACCAACATACCACAAGTCTGAAAGGATGCTGCATTTACAAACCAGCCTGCAAAACATGTTGTACAATGCTTTTAAGGGTGATGTCACTTCAGGAACTCATCAACATTCCAGGGGCAGAGGTGCCAGTAATCCTGCCACGAGTGCACCTGCAAGGACAAAGCACTTTGGCCACTCTGTAACGTCAGACATGCAAATGTTTTTTTGTCCAAGGCAGCGGCAGAACCCTTCTGGATCCACCAGGTACGCCGTTGTCATGCTGTCTTGGGGATGACGTGCCTGGAAAGCAAAAACCATACCGGATCTGTACTCCTGTCATCTCTGCAGTCACAGGCCGATCGGTGGCTGACCCCACACCAACTGAAGATCGGAAAAGTGGTGTGTGACAATGGAAGCAATCTGTTGGCAGCACTGAGACTGGGCAATTTAACACATGTGCCCTGCATGGCACATGTTCTGAATTTAATAGTACAACGTTTTGTCTCAAAGTACCCAGGATTCCAGGACGTTCTCAGGCAGTCCAGGAAGGTGTCGGCCCATTTCAGACGTTCCTATACAGCCATGGCACGCCTTGCTGACATTCAGCAGCGGTACAACATGCCAGTCAGGCGTTTGATTTGCGACAGCCAGACTTGCTGGAATTCAACGCTCCTCATGTTGGAACGTCTGCTGCAACAACAAAGAGCCGTCAACGAATACCTGTTTGAACTGGGTGGTAGGACTGGATCTGCAGAGCTGGGGATTTTTTTCCCCCGTTACTGGGTGCTTATGCGCGATGCCTGCAGGCTCATGCGCCCTTTTGAAGAGGTTACAAATATGGTCAGTCGCACCGAAGGCACCATCAGCGACCTAATACCCTTTGCTTTCTTCCTGGAGCGTGCCGTACGACGAGTGACAGATGAGGCTGTAGACCAGCGTGACGAGGAGCAGGAAGCGCACGATTTCTGGTCGGAATCACCAGAACGAACCCAGGCACCTGCTGCAACGCAGGGAGAGGTGTCAGAAGTGGAGTCAGAGGAGGAAGGTGGCTTTGAGGAGGACCAACAGGAGCAGGCTTCCCAGGGGGCTAGTGGTGACCTTTTGGGGACCCCTGGTCTTGTACGTGGCTGGGGGGAGGAGACCGTGGATGATGCAGTCCTTGATAACGAGGAAGCAGAGATGGATACCTCTGCATCCAACCTTGTGAGAATGGGGTCTTTCATGCTGTCATGCCTGTTGAAGGACCCCCGTATCAAGAGGCTTAAGGAGAAGGACCTGTACTGGGTCGCGACTCTACTAGACCCTCGGTACAAGCATAAAGTGGCAGAAATGTTACCAACATACCACAAGTCTGAAAGGATGCTGCATTTACAAACCAGCCTGCAAAACATGTTGTACAATGCTTTTAAGGGTGATGTCACTTCAGGAACTCATCAACATTCCAGGGGCAGAGGTGCCAGTAATCCTGCCACGAGTGCACCTGCAAGGACAAAGCACTTTGGCCACTCTGTAACGTCAGACATGCAAATGTTTTTTTGTCCAAGGCAGCGGCAGAACCCTTCTGGATCCACCCTCAAAGAACGCCTCGACCGGCAGGTAGCGGACTACCTGGCATTAACTGCAGATATCGACACTCTGAGGAGCGATGAACCCCTGGACTACTGGGTGCGCAGGCTTGATCTGTGGCCAGAGCTGTCACAATTTGCCATGAACCTCTTGTCTTGCCCCGCCTCAAGTGTCCTCTCAGAAAGGACCTTCAGTGCAGCAGGAGGGATTGTAACTGAGAAGAGAACTCGCCTAGGTCACAAAAGTGTGGATTACCTGACCTTTATTAAAATGAATGAGGGGTGGATCTCGGAGGGTTACTGCACGCCGGAAGACTTGTTCTGAGTTTCTGATTCTGACTCCCCATGCAGCTGTCCTTCTCTGCACGCCTCATGACTCCACATACAGCTGTCCTTTAGCGTCCTCCTCCCTCCACCACCGTTACAAACTAGGGTGCAAACCCTACTGGTTTAATTTGAATCCAGGTAAATCCTGAGTTTTTCTGGCCTCTGTGCTTCAGTGGCTGCGACCAAAAAAAACAGAATATTTTCAGCATTTATATGGCATTTTTTTTCTGGCCTCTGTGCTTCAGTGGCTGTGACAAAAAAATGAATATTTTCAGCATTTATATGGCATATTGTTTCGGCCTCTGTGCTTCAGTGGCTGCGACAAAAATAAATGAATATTTTCAGCATTTATATGGCATATTTTTTCTGGCCTCTGTGCTTCAGTGGCTGCGACCAAAAAAAACTGAATATTTTCAGCATTTATATGGCATATTTTTTCTGGACTCTGTGCTTCAGTGGCTGTGACAAAAAAATGAATATTTTCAGCATTCATATGGCATATTGTTTCGGCCTCTGTGCTTCAGTGGCTGCGACAAAAATAAATGAATATTTTCAGCATTTATATGGCATATTTTTTCTGGCCTCTGTGCTTCAGTGGCTGCGACCAAAAAAAACAGAATATTTTCAGCATTTATATGGCATATTTTTTCTGGCCTCTGTGCTTCAGTGGCTGTGACAAAAAAATGAATATTTTCAGCATTTATATGGCATATTGTTTCGGCCTCTGTGCTTCAGTGGCTGCGACAAAAATAAATGAATATTTTCAGCATTTATATGGCATATTTTTTCTGGCCTCTGTGCTTCAGTGGCTGCGACCAAAAAAAACAGAATATTTTCAGCATTTATATGGCATATTTTTTCTGGCCTCTGTGCTTCAGTGGCTGTGACAAAAAAATTTATATTTTCAGCATTCATATGGCATATTGTTTCGGCCTCTGTGCTTCAGTGGCTGCGACAAAAATAAATGAATATTTTCAGCATTTATATAGCATATTTTTTCTGGCCTCTGTGCTTCAGTGGCTGCGACCAAAAAAAACAGAATATTTTCAGCATTTATATGGCATATTTTTTCTGGCCTCTGTGCTTCAGTGGCTGTGACAAAAAAATGAATATTTTCAGCATTAATATGGCATATTTTTTCTGGCCTCTGTGCTTCAGTGGCTGCGACCAAAAAAACAGAATATTTCAGCATTTATATGGCATATTTTTTCTGGCCTCTGTGCTTCAGTGGCTGCGACCAAAAAAAACAGAATATTTTCAGCATTTATATGGCATATTTTTTCTGGCCTCTGTGCTTCAGTGGCTGCGACCAAAAAAATTGAATATTTTCAGCATTTATATGGCATATTTTTTCTGGCCTCTGTGCTTCAGTGTCTGCGACAAAAAAAAATTATATTGTTAGCATTTATATGGCATATTTCTCCTGGCCTCTGTGCTGCAGTGGCTGCGACAAAAAAAAATTAATATTGTTTGCATTTATATGGCATATTTTTTCTGGCCTCTGTGCTGCAGTGGCTGCGACAAAAAAAAATTAATATTGTTTGCATTTATATGGCATATTTTTTCTGGCCTCTGTGCTGCAGTGGCTGCGACAAAAAAAAATTAATATTGTTTGCATTTACATGGCATATTTTTTCTGGCCTCTGTGCTGCAGTGGCTGCCACAAAAAAAAATTTATATTTTCAGCATTTATATGGCATATTGTTTCTGGACTTCTGGTTCAGTTTTTTTCCCCCGTTACTGGGTGCTTATGCGCGATGCCTGCAGGCTCATGCGCCCTTTTGAAGAGGTTACAAATATGGTCAGTCGCACCGAAGGCACCATCAGCGACCTAATACCCTTTGCTTTCTTCCTGGAGCGTGCCGTACGACGAGTGACAGATGAGGCTGTAGACCAGCGTGACGAGGAGCAGGAAGCGCACGATTTCTGGTCGGAATCACCAGAACGAACCCAGGCACCTGCTGCAACGCAGGGAGAGGTGTCAGAAGTGGAGTCAGAGGAGGAAGGTGGCTTTGAGGAGGACCAACAGGAGCAGGCTTCCCAGGGGGCTAGTGGTGACCTTTTGGGGACCCCTGGTCTTGTACGTGGCTGGGGGGAGGAGACCGTGGATGATGCAGTCCTTGATAACGAGGAAGCAGAGATGGATACCTCTGCATCCAACCTTGTGAGAATGGGGTCTTTCATGCTGTCATGCCTGTTGAAGGACCCCCGTATCAAGAGGCTTAAGGAGAAGGACCTGTACTGGGTCGCGACTCTACTAGACCCTCGGTACAAGCATAAAGTGGCAGAAATGTTACCAACATACCACAAGTCTGAAAGGATGCTGCATTTACAAACCAGCCTGCAAAACATGTTGTACAATGCTTTTAAGGGTGATGTCACTTCAGGAACTCATCAACATTCCAGGGGCAGAGGTGCCAGTAATCCTGCCACGAGTGCACCTGCAAGGACAAAGCACTTTGGCCACTCTGTAACGTCAGACATGCAAATGTTTTTTTGTCCAAGGCAGCGGCAGAACCCTTCTGGATCCACCCTCAAAGAACGCCTCGACCGGCAGGTAGCGGACTACCTGGCATTAACTGCAGATATCGACACTCTGAGGAGCGATGAACCCCTGGACTACTGGGTGCGCAGGCTTGATCTGTGGCCAGAGCTGTCACAATTTGCCATGAACCTCTTGTCTTGCCCCGCCTCAAGTGTCCTCTCAGAAAGGACCTTCAGTGCAGCAGGAGGGATTGTAACTGAGAAGAGAACTCGCCTAGGTCACAAAAGTGTGGATTACCTGACCTTTATTAAAATGAATGAGGGGTGGATCTCGGAGGGTTACTGCACGCCGGAAGACTTGTTCTGAGTTTCTGATTCTGACTCCCCATGCAGCTGTCCTTCTCTGCACGCCTCATGACTCCACATACAGCTGTCCTTTAGCGTCCTCCTCCCTCCACCACCGTTACAAACTAGGGTGCAAACCCTACTGGTTTAATTTGAATCCAGGTAAATCCTGAGTTTTTCTGGCCTCTGTGCTTCAGTGGCTGCGACCAAAAAAAACAGAATATTTTCAGCATTTATATGGCATTTTTTTTCTGGCCTCTGTGCTTCAGTGGCTGTGACAAAAAAATGAATATTTTCAGCATTTATATGGCATATTGTTTCGGCCTCTGTGCTTCAGTGGCTGCGACAAAAATAAATGAATATTTTCAGCATTTATATGGCATATTTTTTCTGGCCTCTGTGCTTCAGTGGCTGCGACCAAAAAAAACTGAATATTTTCAGCATTTATATGGCATATTTTTTCTGGACTCTGTGCTTCAGTGGCTGTGACAAAAAAATGAATATTTTCAGCATTCATATGGCATATTGTTTCGGCCTCTGTGCTTCAGTGGCTGCGACAAAAATAAATGAATATTTTCAGCATTTATATGGCATATTTTTTCTGGCCTCTGTGCTTCAGTGGCTGCGACCAAAAAAAACAGAATATTTTCAGCATTTATATGGCATATTTTTTCTGGCCTCTGTGCTTCAGTGGCTGTGACAAAAAAATGAATATTTTCAGCATTTATATGGCATATTGTTTCGGCCTCTGTGCTTCAGTGGCTGCGACAAAAATAAATGAATATTTTCAGCATTTATATGGCATATTTTTTCTGGCCTCTGTGCTTCAGTGGCTGCGACCAAAAAAAACAGAATATTTTCAGCATTTATATGGCATATTTTTTCTGGCCTCTGTGCTTCAGTGGCTGTGACAAAAAAATTTATATTTTCAGCATTCATATGGCATATTGTTTCGGCCTCTGTGCTTCAGTGGCTGCGACAAAAATAAATGAATATTTTCAGCATTTATATAGCATATTTTTTCTGGCCTCTGTGCTTCAGTGGCTGCGACCAAAAAAAACAGAATATTTTCAGCATTTATATGGCATATTTTTTCTGGCCTCTGTGCTTCAGTGGCTGTGACAAAAAAATGAATATTTTCAGCATTAATATGGCATATTTTTTCTGGCCTCTGTGCTTCAGTGGCTGCGACCAAAAAAAACAGAATATTTTCAGCATTTATATGGCATATTTTTTCTGGCCTCTGTGCTTCAGTGGCTGCGACCAAAAAAAAACAGAATATTTTCAGCATTTATATGGCATATTTTTTCTGGCCTCTGTGCTTCAGTGGCTGCGACCAAAAAAATTGAATATTTTCAGCATTTATATGGCATATTTTTTCTGGCCTCTGTGCTTCAGTGTCTGCGACAAAAAAAAATTATATTGTTAGCATTTATATGGCATATTTCTCCTGGCCTCTGTGCTGCAGTGGCTGCGACAAAAAAAAATTAATATTGTTTGCATTTATATGGCATATTTTTTCTGGCCTCTGTGCTGCAGTGGCTGCGACAAAAAAAAATTAATATTGTTTGCATTTATATGGCATATTTTTTCTGGCCTCTGTGCTGCAGTGGCTGCGACAAAAAAAAATTAATATTGTTTGCATTTACATGGCATATTTTTTCTGGCCTCTGTGCTGCAGTGGCTGCCACAAAAAAAAATTTATATTTTCAGCATTTATATGGCATATTGTTTCTGGACTTCTGGTTCAGTGGCTGCGACAAAAAAAACATAATTTTTCAGGAAAGTACACATGCCTAATTTTTCAGGGTTCTGCAACAGTGGCAAAATCGCATCTTTTATGGTCACCGCAGGTGATCAATAAAGTAGACCAAAACTGGGCCCACACTGCAGAATCAGTGTTTTTTGGTTCACTTCACTGTACATTGAATTACCTCTGCCTGACCGTGCACGTGCGCACAAGCACGGTGACTGCTAAACACACCACTACAGAAATATTGCCACCAACAGGACGAACATCCTGGAGGTGAGAAGCAACTAGTAATTAAAAACTATTATTTGCTCACTTGACGGTATCATTCATTAAAGCTCTTTGCGTCTTTTTGCGTTGCAGTAAGCACCGCGTTTCGTCTTTGCGTGTGAACAGGCTGTAACCTTTACACGACTTGATTGGCATGTAGACGCCGGACGTTTTAAAGCATTTTATTACACAGGTTTAAAAATGTAGTGTGATTTCTGCCCTTTAGAGCACAAAACGCAGTGCTGTGTCAACAATGGATTTTTTAGAAACATTTTTGCCCTTGATCCCCCTCTGGCATGGCACTGTCCAGGTCGTTGCACCCTTTAAACAACTTTAAAATCATTTTTCTGGCCAGAAATGTCTTTTCTAGCTTTTAAAATTCGCCTTCCCATTGAAGTCTATGGGGTTCGCGACGTTCGCGAACCGTTCGCATTTTTGACGCAAGTTCGTGAATATGTTCGCGAACTTTTTTTCCGACGTTCGCTACATCCCTACTCCCTATTGATTCCATTTTCAAATAGCCTGGGCTGCAGGAGGAACATCTACATTTCTCAGTAGGAAGATACTGCTATCACCAATGATATGTGATGATATCATTATACAAAGTTCTTTTAAGGATATAAAGTACATTATAGTAGTGGTTATTCAGGGCTGATGTGTACAGGTGTGGGATCTTTTATCTAGAATACTAAAACCTGGACTTTTCTGGATAAGGATTATTCATAAATTAGGAACACATTTCTTAATCTACTAGAATACATTTTAACACACTACAAACCCTAATGTAATTGTTTTGATAAAATATGAGTATACTGTATACTGGGTTAGTTCATCGCTTACAGGGCATTGTTTTATTATTACAAAATAGCAACTGCAAGAATTAATAACTGTATATTTATTCAGTACCCTCCTAGGATCACATAGTAGTTTAGTCTATATCTTATATATAACAATATATGTATGTACTTTTAGCTGAAAGAGCGTGGAAATGTCCCTGACCTTGGATCAGTAAATTGCTCTCATTTCCTTGTCAGCATTATAATAACAGAGTATGCAATTACTGTCTCACTGTTAGCCAGTGCTACATGCTGCTTTGGGGACCTCCTAAAGCTTAAAGGGTTAATTGTCAAGGTCAGTGTTAAGGCAGGGCTGGCAGAGCATTAGTCCTGGGTCCCAGCCCAAAGAGAGAGTGAGAGTGAGGCCAGTGTTAGAGTGTGCCCTTTCTTAAAGTACAAATTATATGTTATTACTACAATAAGTAGAGTTAATTTACCATTAAGAGATACCTAACCTAATCGCAGGATCTGGTGAAAGGAGTTCTACATTTGGGGTACGATCAAGTAGAGGTGGGTGGCAGGGGATGCCTCTAATGTGCCCGCTCTGCCCTAGAACTTCTTTGGATATCCCCTGTCGGCGCCATATTGTAAAAGCCCTAAACTTTGGTGAAATCTCCCCCTTCTTGTGGTCTCTTAAGGGCAGAGACACGCGGTCAGATTCGGGGAGATTAGTCGCCCGACGACAAATCTCCTCTTCTTCAGGGCGGCTAATCTCCCCGAACTGGCTTCCCCTGCCTTCCTGCTGGGCGAATAATCTCCCTGATTCTGACTGTGTGTCTCTGCCCTAAATATATATACTGGTTTGGATACTCCGTACCTTGACTGTACTGGAGAACTATAACTTAAACACTAATGGGGGAATGTAAGAAAAGTCGGTAATGGGAAAAATATTCGCAATGCGAAAAGCTATGCCTTTGTGAAAAAATTTTACCTTTGCGCAAATTTAATATAGCTTTTGCAAACCTGGAAAATGTTTAGCGACCACTTCCGACAGTGGAAGAAGGTTTGCGAATTATATTGTTAGCTCCAGTTCACAGTGAATGTAATAAAACTATTTACTAAAAAAGTTTTCTCCAAAACATTACGACACCTTCACGCAACTCTTAAAAGTGGGCAATGCTCAATTAAAATTTGCAATGTAATAACAGTTAAAGGAACAGTATTACATTGCGAAATGAGACTTTTTATTCT
Source organism: Xenopus laevis (assembly GCF_017654675.1). Classification (NCBI taxonomy): domain Eukaryota; kingdom Metazoa; phylum Chordata; class Amphibia; order Anura; family Pipidae; genus Xenopus; species Xenopus laevis. The sequence continues at coordinate 57,713,626 of NC_054388.1, read as the reverse complement.
TATTTGTGCTAATTGTTTTGCACTTTTATTACATTCCCCCATTTGTCTTTTGGAAATCTCTTTTTGGATTTTTTTTTTCTTGTTGGAGACTGCTAATGAATTTTTTCTTCCAAAGGGAGGTTATGAATTATTTTGTTGCCAAAATATGAAATAAATGACAATTATTTTTATCTTTATGAATACATGTTAATTGCTTTGGGGTCGTGGCTGGCCAGTTTTTTAATTACCCTCCGGTGTGCCACCAAAAAGGAATTCTGGAAGTTGTAGTTCAGCTGGAAGGGCGCTAGTTGGTAAACTCTGAATTATTCACTGTACTAGTAGCCTGTTAACATGAGCATTTTTTGTGTACAGTAGGAGTATGTCAGAATGCTGGTTGAATATCTCTGGGGCCACAATCTTCTTATAATGATCTTTACAGGAGATGGCCCAGTACTATTGTCACAACAGAATTGTCAATGCAATTCAATCCTTGATAAATACAATCTGAATGTCATGTAATAGTTAATGTTCTTCCCTTTCTTCCTTCTGCAGGGAGAAACTGAACGCTTTTCTTGGGCAGCACTACGTGGTGAATTCAGGTCTCTGCTCGATGCCGAACCAAGGGAAGATTTGTGACAGATGGGGCTAAGTCACAAACTTGCAGCCTAAGGCAGAATTTGTAGAACTTTCCAGATCATGCCCATATTTACCTGATCAGAGAGAAAAGAAAATCAGCAGAGGAAGCCGAGCCTGGCTGCTTGTCATAGCTGACACAAAGCCATCTGCCACAAACCTGTGGCGGCTTCAAAACTACAGTCCCTGCCACCTCCCTAATTCAAATTAAATACAGATTCCCTGAGACGGTTACACATGTCCTCAGAATCACATGCAGGAGACTGTTCAAAAAAAATATGTGGCCTGTTGTATAACCGCACTCATGTATCCCATATGTAGTGCCACATTGAATTTCCGGTTGGATCTGTTTTTATCCTTTGTACTGGATGACATGGTGCCTGAATTCTTTCTTTTCGCCGACGCGATGGCAGCCAAGCTGAAGATTCAAACGTTCACACTTGGCTGGATTTCTACCTAGGTTGCCAGGTTATCATCCGAGCCTTATTGTGTCCTCAAAGGGCCACAGGGCCTGAAAGGAGGATCAGAGTGCTACTGGGCTAATTGGGCAGCCAGCCATGACTTGTTTGCAGGCAAAGGGCTGCTCTAGCACTTTTTTTTTCTCTCTCTTGCAAATTAATGACTCCCTGGCACAGAGGTTTTTGGCCAGGGTAGGTCTGGCAGGTATTCCCATGATTCACAGAGTTACATTTGCATTTAATTAATCTTAAAGAAAGCTGCAAGATAAACAGCTGTAATTCAAACGAACAGGGGAAATCCGTTAGTCGGTGCCCTCTCTCACGCAGGGTGAGCAAGCAGATAGCAAGCAGGCAGATATTCTGGAGAGCCAGGCCAGTGCTGCATCTGGGATCTCTGCATTTCAATTCCTTACTAGAGAATCACTCAACGGCCTAATGTTTACCTGCCAATTTCTTTGCAGTGTCCTTAATGTTTTAAAGATTGTGTACTTCTTCAATAAAAAAATAATTTCATTCTTGTATTTGCTGTTATATCTAAGAAATTAAATTAATGTACAAGTATGGGATCCATTATCCAGAAACCAGTTATCCAGAAAGCTCTGAATTACGGAAATGCCGCCTACCGTAGACTCTATTATACTCAAATAATCCAATAATTTCCTTTTTCTCTGTAATGATAAAACAGTACCTTGTACTTGATCCAAACTAAGATATAATGAATCCTTATTGGAAGCAAAACCAGCCTATTGGGTTTATTTAATGTTTACATAATTTTTTAGTAGACTTAAGGTATGAAGATCCAAATTACAGAAAGATCCATTACTTGGAAAACCCCACGTCCCAAGTATTCTGGACAACAGGTCCTATATCTGTATATAAGGGTCGGTACTGCACTGAGATGTTCAGAGCTCTGGATTTTTTTCTATATTTTCACAGTAATATTTATAGCTTTGTTACTTGCACTGACTTGCAATACCATTTTCCACCAGCTATGTCCAGGGTTAAATCTTCTCCTTAGGCTGCAGCAGAGCAGTGCCACTGAGTGCCACTCCAATGAGACATTCTTTATTTTTAGAAGCTGTGTACTTCAGGTATTGTACTGTACTGTAGGTCTCATAGAAAAAGTATACTTTCCTTTTAAACATATATCAGTGGTGCCTGATGCTTACAGTATGTAACTGTTTAAATGCGCACAGGAATAAAAATGAAACTGGTTATAGAAAGAGAGGTGATTGGTGTGACTGGACTATACCTACCCTGTACGTCTGTCCCTTTTATATCAATTGCATACTCATTTGTAGATACCGTATTATATACTGCAAGATCTTTCCTCCTAGAAACAAATGCAGACAATGCAGAAAGGTGTAGACTTCCCTTAAAGTGCTTTAAGTTGGCCATACATGAGCCAATAAAAACTGTTGATAGGCCAAGTCGGCAATTTATTGTCCTATGTGTGGGACCCTCCAACGGGCTTCCCCAATCAATGCCTGGCTGAAAGTCGGGCAGATGTCGATCGGGGAGGTTTAAAAATCCCTTCAATCATGGCCGTATCTGGTCATTGATCTGGTTCTGCGATCCGACCACCCATAGTGCATACATTATGATCCAATCGTTGGGCCCTAGGGCCCATGATCAGATCAGCCTGATATTGCCCACCGCAGTGTGGCCATATTTCGCCAAATGAGTGGATCCCTATGTGTATTGCCACCTTTAGAGTGCAGAGCAAATTCATTTGTAATACCCCACACTCCTGATACAGTGGTATATTATAGAAACCTGTCAAACCTAGTATAACAGTTTGCCCCACTTTTGTGCCTATATTTCTAATGTCTATAACCGTTTAGACAAAGGAGAAGTCATTTATGACAATGGCAGTGTCTTGCACCACAGTCGTTCTCACATTTCAAACATGGGGTCAAAAAGTTGTGCTCGTGCTGGGAGTGATGAGTTGGGCAGCATGTCCTTTAGAATACACAGTTTAAGGGCAGTCCTTCCTTACGTCTAAGGCAGCAGAGACTTTCCCACACTGGGCCACTGTGTGCAGCAGGGCCAGAGCTACATTACACATTCAAATGTGACAGGCAATGGCTGGTTTAGAGGTGCATCATTCCCCTTAAAACTGTTACAATTGAAAAGAACCCTATAATAATCTGTAATCCAATTGCCTGTTCGGTATTGTTTAATCAAGGAGGTAGTCTGTGCCCCTCTCCCTTTGAAGTTGTGTTTGCCTAATGATGTCATTCAATCAAGTACCAGGGGAAAAAAAACGTTAAATGTAATTCATTACGTTTTGCTGTTTTTACTTTTAAAAATGGAAATAAAAGAAACTTTTTTTTTGCAAATATGAAGCCATAGAATGAAGGGATACACATGTTGTAAAGCTAATTAAGCATTGTTGTTTTGGGAGTGGGAAACATTCTTTATGATATAAAGACAGGGACACCACATCTTCAGGCAAAAAACACAGGTTTATTCACAAGACTTTTTCCCAACATAAAGTCACAACATACAGTTCATTGGTGCTTCAGCTTCACACATTCAAAAACTTTCCCCCACACTGGGTGGCTGTCAAGCCTGGGTTATCGAGTCCAGATGTGAGGAGGCAAGGAGTGGCCAACAGTCCCAGATTTAGCCAGAAGCGGGGTACCAAGGAGTAAGCAGAAGAATCGTCAGGAGCAGGCCGAGGTCGAGGCAGGCAGAGTTCGTGCGTAACCGAAAACAAGCCGGGTCGGGGGCAGGCAGATAGCAAGCGAGGTCCAATAACAGGCAAGGGGTCAAGCAGGTAGAAGTCAATCAGAAGTCCGAGGAAACAAGCCGAAGGTCAAACCGAAATCAGGAATCAAGTCACATCAAGGAGCTAGTATTATAACCAAGCAAGGATCCTTTTCCAGAGCGTCTTTTTAAGGAAATGTCTTGGCGCCAAACGTGAAGACGCCAGCGTCATCACGCCGCACGCCATTGCGTCAGCGGCCGTTTTGTCGCGCGACAGTTTTCGACGCGCTCGCGTCCGCGTCCATGTTGACGCTCGTGCGCGAATGGACCTTACAGTGGCTTCCCAGAATCTCACTAAGCCCTTTTGACTTTCCCCTCCTTGGACACAAATTCACCAGTTTCTGGCCTGGCTCACCTTCTGGCAGCACCTCAATCACTTTAGGGCTAGTCCACACGGGGAGATAGCGACGCGTTTGCGGTCGCGGCGACAAAGCGCCGCGACAGTCGCCGCGACCGGCGCAGGCGACAGTTTTGTGTGGGCGCCTATGTAAAAACGCCTGTGCTAACCACACGAGGCGATGCGCTTTTCAACAGTCGCCTGAAAAAGCCTGGCGAGGCATTTTCAGGCGACTGTTGAAAATCGCATCGCCTTGTGTGGTTAGCACAGGCGTTTTTACATAGGCGCCCATACAAAACTGTCGCCTGCGCCGGTCGCGGCGACTGTCGCGGCGCTTTGTCGCCGCGACCGCAAACGCGTCGCTATCTCCCCGTGTGGACTAGCCCTTAGACTCAATCGCCTGGTCAAGTTTCCCTCTGCTCCTTGCAGCTCCTCTGGGAGATCATAACACAGACAGGTAGCCTTCCTGCTGTGCTCCTGCTCAGAGAGACCTTCCTAACACTTAACTATGATTAAATAATTCCCACAAGACAGCCTTCCTCTGAAAAGTGAGCTCCAACATGTGAACTGGACCACTGGAATGGATTGAATGTTCCATCCAGAACTATAGCTTCCAGGGCCAGGCAACAAAATCCTTTAAACAGAGAAACCATTCCCTGTTTAGTATCATCTCCCTTGCAGCGTTCATCTCCTATTGGGGAAAAAACTCAAATTTTTACCCATTCCTTTGGTCATTCTACCACAATATATACATACACCACAAAGATGAACATTACTGTAATTAGTTCAACACTGGGCACAAGTACCTGAAATCTGTTTTAGGGCAAAGTAATGCATTCCACGGCTCTTAAAAAATGAAAGGGCAACCTGCCGATTTATTTGTAATTGTTCTGGTTTATTTTTATGACCTAGACCTAGTCCAATACTTTGCCTGCGTACCCCCTATTTAAAAATATAAGGATAACAGAACATTGAGAAGTGCCATACACAGTTCTTGCTTTGCCTACAAAAATGGTCAAATTATTTGCATATAGTTTTGATATTCTTTACTGCTTTAAGAAACACCTCTAGCATCTTTAGAAGAAGCACCTTTAGTGTCACTTTTTGATGACCAAATACTGGTATCGGCCTTTACTATGGCATGTTTTTGAAGATGCTTGAGTACAGGAACCCATTCACTATTTTTAGGCATTAAACCTTTCTCATGATGACCTGTAAAAACAGCATTTGGTAGTTATATAGAGGAGTATATCTGCTTTACTACCATCAACCCCATATTTCTCTAAGCTTTTTTCCTCCCTGATAACATCCTCAGCTTTCTTAGATCACAGCTATGTTCTCTGGCGTGTGCTTAAACTTGGCATCTGCCATTGGAAGGGTAATGCTGTGATACCAGGCCAGGAAAATATAAGCAGCCATAAAATAGAAGAGAAAAAGTGAGGTGGGTGGGGAAAATAGATGAAAGATTACAAATCAATTCCATCTCATGCAGTTCAGTTATAGTTTGAAATGACTGGGTAATGGTTTACGTGAGACTAGATAAAAGAAAAAAAAACATGTTATATGCACATTGTGCAAGTACCAGAATAATAAATGAAGGCTAGGTTTGGGTTAGCACGAAAAATGTTCAAATCACCTTCAAATGTAATTTAATACCAAAGGTACTGTATATTGCAAATGTGAGCCATTCTCCTCCTCTTGTTTAACCTCTTCCACCTTATTCTGTAGTCACTTGGTCCTCTGTCATGTAAATCCTAGCTATTTATCCCATCTGATTTCTAAAACAATCCCTCAGTTTTGGCTCATGCATGTACACGGCAGCTGCCTTAAAGGAGAAGGAAAGTAGTTTAGCACTTTGGGGTGCCAAATGTTAGGCACCCCAAGTGAATGTATTTACTTACCTGAAACCCGGAGCTTACTCCTATCAGCGGAAAACTGCACCGGCCCGTCGTTATACCAGTGAGCACCACAAAGCAAAACTCTCCCGGCTTCTTCTTTTTTTCTCATGGCTGCACATGTGCTGTAGAGCGAAAAGCCGAACTTTAACTAAAAAGTCGGCTAATTCATTCTACTGCGCATGCGTCTGCCCCGAGAAATTTGAAGCCAGAAGAAGCCAGAAGAGAAGCGCTCCATGGTGCTCACTGGTAGAACCCTGGACTAATGCAGTTTTCTGCTAATAGGAGGACCTGCCCGGGGGTTTCAGGTAAGTAAATACATTCACTTGAGGGTGCCTAACATTTGGCACCCTCAAGTGGTTAACGACTTTCCTTCTCCTTTAAGAGTGGTGCTCAAATTACCCTGTCTACCCGTGATACAATTTAAAGGATAAGCAAACCATGAGTCTCAGGGATACTCATTTGTTAGGTACCCAACTCTAACTAACTTACCTCTTACATCAGGTCAGTGCACCTCTTCCGAAAAAAACACACTTGTCTAGGGCCTTTTTTTTTATGACAGCCATAAGTTTCTTTCCCATCTTTCCAGACAGTGACAGATGGACCTGCATAGAAAATTGTTTAGACTTCCCTCTTGCATTTCCTTCTGTCTAGTGAGTCATGATACAGTTAGGGGGTTATTTAATCAAAATTTCTCACTATTTTGTTAAAACCACTCCAACCAGAAATCTTAAAAAAATCCAAATGGTACAATTTCTTTTCGTGTATGCCGCCCGAAAACTCTCACATCTAAAACCTTTATAGATTATTGCCCGAAAAACTCAAAATCTTTGGATTATTTTATAAAACCCAGGGTAGATAATGATATCTTCCAATTGTAAAATGTACATCTGACTTCTACATGATCTTGGCAAGTTTGAGATGGAGTACTTTTTTATTCTGACATTTAACACCATCAAAGTTTAATAAAAAAAAAATTTCCCCTTTAAAAGTTCAACCAGAAAAAAACTTTAGTAAATAACCCACTCAGAGTATGAGAAGAGCTAGATATCTATGTAGCACTATAATAATTTGAGTGGCACAGTCTCTATTATAAGCTTACTTTCTTATATTTGTGCCATGGATGAGACCTTTTCCTTCAGGGAGTAAGCCCTCGCAACAGTGTGGAGGCAGGGTGTAGTGCAACTGTAACAGTGTGCCAATGCACAAGAATTGGGTGCCAGAGGTTCTTTATGCTTAATTAAGGTACTTATTTATTTACAAGGTCAATCCACACAAGAGCATATAGAGAACATATAGTACAAAGAATAGCATTATACTCACAGTACCAGAGAACACTTGATCCCTGCAGGCAAGGAACAGTTATAGCAGTAGGTAAGCAGCAATTTTGAAGGTACCCCAACTTTCAGCCTTTTCCCTAAGTGGAACCCAGGAGACCTACTAGATCTCTGGCGTCTGTACACTTAGTCCCTACTTCTGGGCAATTAGTACCCGGGATCTTAATCCCTTTGACTCTCCTCGTCGGAGCCTTGAGCTGCTCAGCTAAACAACCTATCTATCACTCCTAGGGGCAAATTTACTTACCTGCGAAATTTCGCCAGGGCTGGCTTCGCGCACATCGAAACACTTCACCAGGCTTAAATTCGACTGGACAACACTAATTCACGAAGATCCGAAGTTGCGCACAGGGTACCGAACACTTGCGAAGTTGCGCCAGCGAAAATACGATCAGCAGTTCGAAGTTACGCTAGCGTTGGCTGATTTGCATACGGCGTGCAGTTAAAGTACAATGGACGTATATGAATGGCCGTATATGCTGCAGCAAATACTTTACACTACACAAGGCCAGGGAACTTTAATAAAATTATATAGAGGTGTTATAATGCCCTACACATGTGCCCACAGTATAGTTTAGGTGCCATATGTTATCAAATGTAGGGGGAAGGGGGGTACCCCAAAAAACATTTTGATCTCTTTCAGCCTATCATCCTGTAAAAAGGAAAAGACGCCAGCGTTTTTTGGGACTTAGAAAAATTTTCAACAAAATTTCAAGTACTTCGCCTGGTCTGAGGAGGAGAAGGCAAGTCTGGCGATAAGGTAACGGTCAGTAAAATCAAAAATTTTTGTGAATTTGCACAGTAACGCTTTTTTGCCAGAGCGAAAATTCGCCTAGCGTTAGAGTGCGAAGTTGTGCCAGAGTCTACTGTATCTCCTTCGTTATCTCATTACGCCAGTGTTAGCCACTTCACCCTTTAGTAAATTTGCCCCAGGGTACCGAATGCTTGCCTAGTTGCACTAACAAAAATACGATCAGCAGTTTGAAGTTCCTTCTACTGACTTTAGATCTGTTCAAAGCCTCTGGGCTCTATGGGCGTCTTTGTAATGTATCATCATATTAAAATCTGGACCTTAAATGTCATATAGCAGATAATTAGCCCCTTACCTCAACAATGGCAAATGCTTGCCACAAATAATTCTGATTGAACCTCTCAAAATTCCTTCAGATATTCTGTTTAGGAAACATTCAGAACAGCTGTGTTGCTTATGTTTCAAAATGCCTGCTTCTCAGTTGTTCTCATGTGAAACCTTTTCACTGCTAACATACTCTTGCATTACTCTGGCAAATTACTCAAAAACTATAAAAAAGAAAAAATGAAGACCATTAAAATTAGCCATTCCGTAATATACTAAAAGTTAACTTAAAGGTGAACCACCCCTTTAAGTTCAGTACGAAAAGGTAATAAAGTCCAGTAGGATCCTGTAATGCAGTTCAGTAGGAAAAAGTACATTAATAGGGGAATTATGATTCAATCATAATTTATGATTGAAAAATTGAATTGAATTGGGTGTAGCTGTTTTAATATCATTTCTTGTGTGGCCTTGGACAAGATCCTTAATCTCCCTGTACCATGAGTACCAAACTTTATTCTCTAGGGAGCTGGGACTAACTGTACTTGAGAAGGTTGGCATTGAGTACTGTGTATAATATGTGATCATATGTTAAAACATAGATAATATCACCCTGACAGGTTAATGAACATTATTTCATTAAAGAAAAATAAGATTTCCGATTATTCATCTCCATTTGTCACCACTACATATAATAAGTGTTTGCTGGTACAGGGTAATAGGAAGCACCATGTGTTGCTGAAAATATACTGAACTGAAGTAAATGTTCTAGCACATAGAATTATACAGAAATGTGTGCGAGGAGATGCTGAACAGAGTACAACCGTGACTCATTTTAGCCTTCGATTTATTTCTAATTAGTACATTGTAATGTTTATGTAACTGAAGGCTTGTAAGGGGTTCTGCATTTTATTATGAAGTGGTGTGTAGCTCTATTACGCCCATAGAGATTAACATATTTCATACCTTGTGATACCATTTAATGGACCACCAAAATGATCTAACACGGTGGTCTTGTACACAGAAGTTAATAAAGTAACCTGTCAAATGAAAAAAACAAAATAAGGCTTCCATGTTATGTTAATAGGCTCCTTTCCATGCCAGAATCCAATTGGCCAAAGCTGAATGCATTAGATCACAGGTTGAGCCTTTCAGCATCAGCACAGAAGATATCTTGCCTGGTTTTGCCTACTGCAGTGCTTGCGCTACTATAGGCTTTGCTGCAAATGCTACTCTATATGCCACACAATGTAATATTCTTTCATCTATATATAATATACTTCAGCCAGAAGTGCATCAAATATTTATCATGCAAATTAAAAGTCTTAAATAACATATTTCTCTCTCAGAAACATAAGTACAAATGGCAGGCCAGGCTAGTGCCAATAAAAGCTCCTCACTGTAAGTAGCGCCCGCTGGTGCTCCTTCTGTCTTCAGCGCCGCCGGCAAGATGGCGGCTCGCAGCGGAAGAACGTGGCACGTTGTGCTGTTTTGACGCCAATGCATCAAAATGTGTGCATCATCGTGACACCTGCATGTCAAAACGTGCAGTGCCAACGCGCAATGCCAGCGAGTGACGCGTGACGCCATCACACTCACTTAAATTTCCTATAAATAGATGCCAGAGCCCTGCGGTGATCATCTTTATGGGTAAAAAGGTCCCCTGCTATTTGCCTATAATGTCCTCTAATGTACTTGTAAAGTGTAATCATTTCCACTTAGCAAGCTTCTTCCAGAGAAAACAACCCCAACCATGACAGTCTACCCTCATAATTTAAGTCTTCAATCCCTCTAACCAGTTTAGTTGCACGTCTCTGCACTCTCTCCAGCTCATTTATATCCCTCTTAAGGACTGGAGTCCAAAACTGCACTGCATACTCCAGATGAGGCCTTACCAGGGACCTATAAAGAGGCAGAATTATGTTTTCATCCCTTGAGTTAATGCCCTTTTTTATGCAAGACAGAACTTTATTTGCTTTAGTAGCCACAGAAAGACATTGCCTTAAATTTATTAACTACAAAAACCCCTAGATCGTTTTCAATAAAAGCAACAGTAAAACCAAAAAAACAAAAGTGCTTCTATGTAATGAAAATATCATGTAGTGTTGCCCTGCACTGGTAAAACTGATTGCTTCAGAAACACTACTGTAGTTCAAATAAATAAGCTGCTGTGTAGCAATGTTGGAAATTTAAAAAAGGCTATATAACACAGGTTAAATAGTGGATAACAGATAACACATTATGTTCTACAGAGCTTGTCTGCTATCTGCTGTGTAACCTGAGCCTTTTCTCCTTTAAATGGCTGCCCCCATTGCTACACAGCAGCTTATTTATATAAACAGTATTAGTGTTTCTTAAGCAAACACAGCAGTTTTACCAGTGCAGGGCAACACTGCATTATATTTATATTACTTTAAAACACTTTAATTTTTTATGTTACTGCTCCTTTAAGGAAACCCCCAACACACTGGCATTTAGAGTACAGTATTACTTGTATTTGACTTGTGTATAACCTTACTGAACAGCTGTATTATTTGGAATACGGTCGGTGCGAACCAGACTTGATGGCCAACATCAGTGCCCTCATATACCCACTTTGCAAGCCCTTCAAATTCTTGTAGCTCAAAAGATGAAAAGGCGGCACTCCGGTTAACTAAAAAACGCGTTTCGGGAGTAACTCCCTAAATCATCAAGCCTATGATTAAGGGAGTTACTCCCGAAACGCATCAGGTGATGTGGGTCAGTGACCTGTTGGAATAAACCACCTATTTTACTTAACCAGAATGCCACCTTTTCAACTTTTGAGCTACTATAATTCCAGTGGGGACGCTGATGGCAGAGCACCTGGATGATTTCAATTAATTAATGGAGCTACACTAACAAGAACACACAGGGGGTGAGTTTGGAGCGGCCTATTTTCTTCTTCAAATTCTTCTACTCTTTTATCTCTAGATTCCACATAAAATGTATATTTTTGGCCACTTTAAGGGGAGCTTTGCTTCCATGATTTTACTGTCACTAGGAGTAAATCTTATTAGAGATAGACTCAACTGTATAACAACATTTAAAGCTTTAGTTATTAGTCAGTAAAATGGCCACACATTCACTGTGAATTGTATGAGTCAGTCTTTGGAATAATCTCATCAAGGGTTATATGACACTTGGCCAAGCACTTAACACAATGAGAAATAACCAATCCTACAGTGTTTCTCGTTCTTTTCATACAGTAGGTCATACATCAATTAAACATCTATGTTGATCCAAGAGTAACATGCATGCATTTGTTGGAGGCAATATCAGAGGTAAACTACATTTTACTTAGGATTAAGAACAATGTGCTGTTTTATTATTTTTGAGAAGAAGGAAATCATTTTTAAAACTCTCAATTATTTGCTAAAATTGGAGTCTATGGGAGGCAGCCTTTCCATAATTTGGAGCTTTCCAGGTAACAGGTTTCTGGATAAGGGATCCTATGCCTGTGTTTTACATTTATTACAATTCCCTTTATGATCCAATAGTCATTATGTTATCATCAATAGGTTGCTCATACCATTTAACCAGTGTAAGAACAAGATGATGAAAATGAGGGATGTTTGAGGGTCCCAGAAAAAAATGACATATCAGTGGCTCTTCCCATTCCCACCTGCAGCACCTACATCTGAGAAGGAACCCAGTTTACAAAGGATCTCCCCAAAAGCTGACCGTGAATGAGAAGTTACTAAAAAAAGTGACCATACAGCAGCATTGAGACAACTTCAATTTGCCAGTCTGCAAACAAAGTTATTGTAAATCATCATAGCTTTGATAAAGAATCTCAACCTCCATTTATTTAGCCGTGTCTTTTCTGTCATTAATGAAAGATAATGACACTGCATTCCTGTGTTCTGTAACACTGAACATATACAAACACATTCCATCATATTGAGGAAGAATTACATTTTTGGCAGTTTGCATTTGCCAATAAATGTGACATTATTGAGGCGTTTTACAGAAACTGCAATATATTCTTATTATTCTTATGATATTATGCTATAAAAAGCATGACTGAATATTTGTTTAGACAGCATTTTGTAAACTCTTCAGTGTTTCTACAATATTGTTACTTTTGTGGTGGGGTAGCATAGGTTGGACATGCAATCAGATGTTGTGACCTTTATGGCAAGGAGGTTTGCTGACGGGATTCCCATAAAGTTTTAGACCTTTTGTGGGAAATGTGTTCAGAAGATCTAAAGGCCCAAGAAGTCATATGTAGTGATGAGGGAGTTTTTTCACCATGTATGATTTCACAGCTGAAGAAAAATTTAGCCATATTGACCCCCCTCTCCTTCTACATTATCAAATGGAATTTGAGCCCTCTAAGGGGCAAATTCACTAAGCACCGCAAATGCGCTAGCGACGCCTTTGCCGCACTTCGCCAGGGTGCCGCTAATTCACTAAAGTCTGAAGTTGCGCTCAGGGAGGCGAAAGGTAGCGAAGTTGCGCTAGTGTTAATTTGTCAAGCAAAGCTCAGTTACGCTATCGATGCCTAATTTGCATACGGCGCCAAGTTAAAGTACAATGGACGTATTTGTAGCAGCAAATACATTAGACTACACAAGCCTGATAAAGCTTCACAAAATAAAATAAAGTTGTTATTTTGCCCGATACATGTGCCCAGTGTATAGTTTAGGTGCCAAATGTTAGGAAATGTAGGGGGGAAGGAGGCTACCCCCCAAAAAATTTACGATCTTTTTCAGCCTATCACCCTTAAAAAAGTAAAAGACGCCAGCGTTTTTTGGGAATTAGAAAAAATATCAACTTTTTTTGAAGCAAGCCCTATCTACTCTATTGCACTTTGCCTGGTCTGAGGTGGCAAAGGCAAGTCTGGCGTAACGTTCAGTAAAATCCACAAGTTAGTGAATTAGCGTAGTTACGTCCCTTCGCCATAGCGCAACTTGCCTTGCCTAAGGGTGCGAAGTAGCGCTAGAGTAGGTCCACTTTGCTAGCGAATTTTTGCTAGCGTTAGCCACTTTGCCCTTTAGTAAATTTGCCCCTAAATGTCTATATAAGGAAGTGTACAGATGGCCATTACATTAATCAGAGCAGGATCTAGGTGGGTTGTGGACCTCAGTGTACTGTTTTCCCTCTTCTGCTTGCCTGCTCACCCATCAGACCCAAAAACCCTTGTTAAGGTTATATTTGTTTATCTTCGTCTGTGTGGGTGCACACTAGTGCTAAAGATTTTGTTTTTCCAATTTAATTTATTGTTTTATTCCTCCCTTCAAATATCCAAACCTCCCTTGTTTTTTTCTTTTTAGATAGATTAGGTAGGAGTGAGGCCCTGTATGAGGGGCCAAAGGAGAGGGAGAAAGGGTTGGTGCGAGAGGGTATGGTGCAACGGCATACTAGACCATGCTGGGTCCCCCTGCAAAAGAACTTCAGAGGGGCCCGGTGTGTATTTTAACCTTATGGCCACAACTCTGTTTCCTGCCTGCCTGCTTATCCTCCCTCCTTCTCGCTCTGCCTCGGGGCTGCTCGCTACAAGGTAAACATTTGTATGTTTTGAGGTTCTTGCATTATGATTCCCTTTTCTTTTGTCCCTTTTCATTAATTTACTTGGAATTTAACAATGTCCACCTCTGGATCCCATGGACTTTTTTTCATCCCTGACACCTTTCAGTCATTGTCTTGCCATTGCCTATTGTTAAGGGTCTCTCTTGTGTTTTATGGTTACTTTTTTCTTCACCCAGGCTGACTTAATGTGCTTTGTTATATATGCTTTTGTGATGGTTTGGAATCCTTCAAATGCAAATTTAATCCTGGAGTAGCTAGCCTTGCTCTTACACTAATTTAAAGGCGAGAACATTTCAAAATGTAGGTTCATCTTTTATGAAACTCATGTGTAATGTGCAACACTTCATTTTCCTCCCAAAACACAGAATATAAAGGGTCATGAGATTATAAGTGGTTGCTTTTTAATCTTTACACACATTATTTCCCTGTTGCTAGATATAGTTAAGTTAATGTTTATGTTCAATATGTGAAATATATAATTTTTGTTGGGGGTAAATTCTAGAAAATTATATACAGTAATATTTTTTCACCAGGTGGTATGGGTTTGTGTCTGCTGCCAAACCAAATCTACTTGCATTGTTACATTGTATATCTAACAGTGTATTAATTCATTATAACACAAATAAATCCAAATATACAACGTTAAACAAAAGAATTTATACCTCCAGCATAGCAGGGAAAGTGATGTTAGCAACTGCAAACACTTGAAAGCGCTTACTAACTGCCTGACAAATTCAACAAAAGATCCCTTTTTGGAAATGGTTTTTGTTTTAGTAAACAATAAGAAATTGGCTTTCACAAATAATTAGCTAATTCAAATATGTGCCTCAATGTTTAACTGTAAGTCAAAACCTCGTTCAACTCAAGAATAATATTTAAAACTGCTCAGCGCATAAATCAGATGTAAAAATGATGTGTCGTTTCGTCGGACCATGACCAACTATCAATTAGAATAAAACATCTCTCCTTGGGTTTTGAGCACAATTGAAACATAATGTTATGTTTGTGGTTCTGGAAGGATAACACAATATATGTAATTTGAATGGTCTATAACTAGTAATGTTGAAAGAAAGACACTCTACATGTATTTCTACCTAAATCAAAAAAAGGCAAATGTTTGGAAAAAAATAAAAAATTGGTGTTAAGTGTTCTGCACAGTAAGCCATATTTATCTGTTTTTTATGTGTATATTCTTTGGAGGAGAAGTTACCACACTCCAGAAAATAATAATTATATAATAGCTCTAATTTTTATTTGGAAATTTTCCTCCAGGGGCCACAAAGTTTTCTAAAATAATTATATTATGGATCTGTCATTAGCCTTGTCTTACTCAATAGGAAGGATGGATAAGAGTTTCCAGATATATCTCATCTTCAATACATATCTGAACAGGTAATGGTGGCCAATTCTAAAAGTGCTCAGATATTCTATATCGAGAATGAGTGGGGGGGGGGGTAGTTTAGTGGTAGTGTAGGAAGAAGCAATGGTTATCACTCTGGGAGAACAACCATTAACTAATTTTGGGGCAGCCATGTTGATTATGCTTATTATGTCTTCACAACAAACAAGCTATTGGGGGCTGATTCAATGTGGGATCAAAGTGAAAGTGAAAATCGAATTATCGAGTTTTTTAACTGTCAAATTCGACTAGGGAATTGTTAAAATTCAATTCGAGTTTTTTTTTAAAATTCGAATTTGATTTTCGAGATTTATCGTACACTGGCGAATTGCTTCCGAATTGCTGTTTTAGTCAACGGAAGACGTCCAGGGATCAATTTGGAGTTATTTGCAGCCTTCCTTGCATTCAAGTGTTTTTCAGAGAAAAAACTCAAATCGAGTTATTAAAACTCAAATCAAATTTGATTCAAATTCGATTCAAGTTTTCGGGTTGATCCTATTGACCCGAGTTTTGAAAATAAGATTTTTTAAATAAATTTCAATTGGTTGAATTTTGAGATCATGGGAGTTTATGGAAGCTTTTAAAAACTCACATGAACTCGAAATTCAACCTTTGATGAATGTGCCCATTAAATTCAAATTTGCGTTTTTGACTCGATTCAAGTTTTTTGGGGGGCAGTCAAAAACTGTCAAAAACACTTGATAACTCAATATCTAAAAGCAGATGGCTTCATGAAGAAGCCAACGTGAGTTACATTTTCAAATTTCAAGCTAGAGTTTTTTTCAAGATTATTTCAGAATTTGGCAAACTGATTGAAAATGAAGAGTAGAATGGGATTTCACCGTGTTCCTGTTGTTGTTGTTTTTTTGCACGTTTTTATGCAATCAAGTGTTCTGATACAATAAAGTAAATATGCACAAAATGCTTTCCTTGGTGTTTTTTGGGATTGCTTTTTACTCATTTCTCACACATGACAGAAGTTGATGCCCTGTGCAGTGTCCAGTACATGTGTCCTCATTCATTGAACTACTACTCTCTGTAGTAAATCTGTATAATGCTGCCTTTAGTATATGTGTTCTATATACTATATGTGTTCTATGGAACCCCAACCTTCCACACTCCATCACACTAATAGTTAATGCATCTCTCCCAATGAGCTTCCCTTAGCAAAGCTTGCTTCAGTGGATGTACTGTGGACATCCTGCATGCTTTCTGTGTTGATTTTACAGTTTGCTTTATTTTAATGCAACACATTTGTTTATTTTACAAAATTTAAATAAATGTCAGCATTGTATAATTTCTATGTTAACAAAGCAGTGAGCAAAATCCTTTCCTGTATGTTTATAAAATATTATTGTTTAATTCACATAGTTTAGAAATTCCAAATGTCGAGAATAGGAGGGAGGCCAAATACCATCTGTTTATAAGTATGATGCATTGTAAAATGGTGTACTTTTCAAACTGTTTTGGTCAAACATGCCACTAATTTAATTGCAAATAATCTGTAAGGCTTAGCAATTGGTTGTCTTTTGGGTTTTCTGAACCTTCCTATAAAATTCCTGGTCTTCAGGGATCATTTTGTTTTTCAAAAGTGCTTCTTCTTGTACAAGCGTCGAAGCAGCACAAATATCTCAGTTTCATAAAAGCAGTATTATTTGTCATGAGGGTGCATTATTTTTATAATCAAGAGCTAGTGTCAAGTTTTCTTTAGTGAAATTACAGCTTTAATGAATTGGAAAAGTATTTAAAAGGTGATAAAAAATATGTTTGCAACATATAGGGTGCCATGCACATGACTTAAAGTGATACTGACAAACATTTTTCAAAATATTATTCTACATGAAAAGTTACCTATAGGTCATGTTGATTGTTTTTCGCTGATAGGGCTGCTTTTGTTAGAAATTGTTACTTGAAGCTCCTAAACCTGACTTTTGTCAACCTGACAACCCTTCTCAACTTGTCAGTTAGAGTTTCTAATGCTAACAGACTGCTACTACACAAATATGGCAGCCCCCTCATAGGGGGGCTGCATTCACCCTCCAGTGGAAGGCAGTTGGACCCCATAGTTTCTATTAAAACAAATAAAAAATCATCTGATGGATTTGTTAAAAGGTTGAGTAGATACTGCTTACAGAACCTATGGATGGGCAGTAATCTTCTCTGCCTGCTGGAATCTTGGTGCAATGGCACTAACTGTCCCACAAAGATGGCCACATATGTGGATTTTTTTTGGATGTTTAGTCTACCCGATATTGATAGATTTGCCCTAATATGTTAGCATCCATAAAGTTATTTTTTCATCAGTCTAAACTATGACTTTAAAGAGTAAACCTATGTTAAGTCGGTTGGCCAATGACCATAAATGATTATTTATGGGTATTATTACTCATAGGTTCTGTTAAGAGTATGATGAACTCTGGAATGTCATTATAATGCACAATTTATACAACTGTATTGTCAGAACAGACAATATTTTTCAAAGGGGTATTACAAATGGTTGGAGGACTTAGGGGTTGATGATGGGTACAACATAGTGGTGGCCAGCACTATAATTTAATTCCCACTGTCTGCAATGGGAAGTGTTGTAAGTAATTTATGGCATATGGTCATAGGTTTATCACATTGCATGGATATGTATTCATGTTAGGAAAGGTCATTCAGTATATTACAAATAGCCCTCTTTTAGGACAAAGGTTTGTCAGCTGAGACACTTGATTGGGATAATAGCCAGCAGTAATGTTTCACTAACAATTACCAGTGCCTAGCAAATTACAGGCAGCTCTAATCCCCTTGTTTATCACAAAAGGCAGCTAGCTGCACAAGTAGTCATCTGACTATGACTTTCAGCACAACTGAGCTGACAAAGTATATTTTGAAACTGATATGTGATATCATTTGGAAAGCACTTTAACGTTTTAGTAATAGAACTAAGTAAACATATACCTAACTATAGCAATATCCAGATGTACTTGATCAGTATGGAGTCAATTGCTCAGGTGTAACAGGAAATGCTCAAATTACCCACAAATAATCCCCATTGATATATGTTCAGTTGATCAGTGTTGACCACTTTTATTGGATTTTCCAACAATTTACTTTGGAAATATAAGTTAAAGGGGGTTATATATCAAAATCTGAATTTTTAGAAATACAAAAGTCCAACCAAACTAGAATACATGATTTGTCCTCATTAATTATAAAAAAACTAAAAAAGCACTATTGGGAAGGTTTTTTCCGGATCATACTTTTTTTCGACTTTTTCCTCAAAAGCTAATTTTTTGGGGATTTTTATGGCTTAAAAGCCATAGTCAGATTTGTGGGCTAATTCCAGTGCAGACCACAGAAAATTCCAAATAGTATAGGGACCTCTCCGCAGGTCCGAGATGCCGCATTTTGGGATTCAGAGTTTTTCCATCCTCTGGGTATAATAAATCTTGAAAAATGTTAGCCTTTTTTCCCACTAAAAATTCTGATTTTATATTGAAAAAAACTTGAAAGTTTTTAGCATTCAGACTTTAATAAATAACCCCCCAAAATTAGATATCAGTGATGATTGAATCTGTTTCATTTTTGTTCAATAAAACAGTTGTAAAACTATGGGAAAATTTGTCAAAATGGCTAAAATTCATACTTGCAAAAAAGAAATTGGCAATAACACATTTTGTATTTCCAAGCTGCACTTCCATTCTAGCATTAATAATCATGCTTGGAGATAGTGAGGCCACATCAGATATTCCTTGTGGGACAAATACTTAAGGCAACTTTTATTTTACTTGACATTTACTACAAGGCAAGTAATTAAGGTCTCGTTTACAGTAAATGTGGGGACAGAAATTCATAACAAACCTTGAGGAAATTAGTTACATAACTATAAAACTGACAGCATTTGATTAAAATCCAACTTGAATCATTAATTAAAGTATCTGTCTTTCCATATCATCCCCTTTATACTTATATGATCCTAATAATCTCATTCTGCGCTGTATATTTATCTATTTATCTATCTAGCTATCTATCTATCTATATCTATTTCTATTATCTAACCATTGTTCTATCTATTCATATTTTTTTCCTCCTACCAATTTCACTTAATCAACTGAGCAGTGTGTTTATGAATAAGGTGAATACTTGCATCTGTCAATATATTTTTTTTAAGGATAGCTATCTCCTTTAGAAAGGGTCTGCTTAGACCATGTGCCCTTAGGATATTTTGGTAATTTGTGTCTTAGTGTCAGTGACACAAAATTGAAGAACTATTGGCAATGAGCTTGTTAATGATTTGAGTCAGTTTGCTGGGCATTGCTAATGAATTGGTATTTGGCCAAGCTGCACATTACATCTCTTTCTAAAGGCTCTTTGTTTGTTGTTTTTAAGCTCCATCACAATCACCGTGTTAAGATTCAGTCGTTTTTTCTTTCTGGGTTTTTTTTTTTTTTTTTCAACGAATGCTTTTGATCTTTTGGAATCCGGTGAAATTCTTACAAATTTTCCAGTAGCTTCTCGTGATTGGAATTTGAAAAGACCTACCTGAAGGATTTAACTCACTGCTTGGCCTCTGTTAGTTCTCAGATCATCTCATTCATGTGATCAACAAGGGGCCATGTGACAGCCTTTGTCATACTTTAAGTAGCCCAAGGTGCCCTTTGCATTAGTTAAACTCTTAAGGAAATAAGGATCAGGAGGACACCAGTCCATATACCTTATTTCCTGCTATCTCCTCTTAAAGGCTGAACACAGGGGGTCTACTTAACATCCCTTTCCACCTAAATACCTTTTGGACATTGACACACAATAAAAGAACTTTCATTGAATCTATTTCCCTACTGTGGTGCATAGCAAATTAGATCGTAAATGCTACTTTTTTCTCCCCTTACAGCTAGTTCTATAATTTTCTTTAAAATTTCAATTTGGTGCCTCCATTATTCCTCCATAATGTATTTTGAAATTACCTAACAGCAATTATGTTAACCATGGATATAGTTTCTCCCCATTAGCATACGAATTGTAATACATTATTAGCAAAATCATCAGTGTAAAAGTCACATTTTTAAGAGAAAAAGGAACGTTTACTACTGACGTGAAATGAAGACACCTTTTGATCAAACCAATTTACATATTACACAGTAAAGTATAATTTCCCTACTTGGTTCTGACTGAGCATACCAACTGTATTACATCTTAATATCACAATGCCAAATCCATTGCTTTGTCTTGTACATTAACTTGCTTTCCAAGATCATTTTCTCTTAATTAAAAAAAAATAAACTTCTATATGTATACGTCTAATAAATTGCCTGTTATTGAATTAGGGGGTTATTTTTCAAAGTCAAAATTTATCTCAATATTTTCTGCTGCAAACTCCGATCAAATCCGCTCGGGTTTTTTGCGCTTATTTATTATTACATTTTTCTGAAAATTTGATTTGCAGTAAAAATCAGATTTTCAATTTTCTGATTTTCTCATCGATTTTCAAAATTTTTTTTGGATTTTTTCATCCGATTTTCAATTTTTTTTTCAGAATTTTCACCTGAAAACTTCGGGGTATTGCATGAAACCCAGCGTACACATCAAAACAATCATTGGGATTCTCTCATTGACTTATATGCAACCTCGACAGGTCTGAGATGCCGGATTTTAAGATTTGGATATTTTCATCCTCTGGGTTTAATAAATTCAGAAAAATTCTTCAAAATCTGTGTTTTGCTAATTTTTCACCCGAAACGGGACAAATTCGCCCATCACTAGAGACTATTTAAATATGACAAATATTACATTGAATATTTATGCACACACTCTGCATTTGAGTTACGCCACAACTTTGGTGGCAGAAAAAATATTCCCAAAATAGTTTCACAAACAAACGCTCACACAAACGCTCACACAAATGCTCGTTTGCTATGTACCAGTTTAGTGCTCCTTAAATTAGAATACCACACATTAATAAAAAACTAAATTTCCAGGTTTATTTAAATATTCACAAAATATTTTCAGGGTGATCAGTTAACAGTACTAATCAGACAGTACTATTAAATCCACTATACAAACAGATTATGTGACAGCATTTCTCTTAAAATTAGAAGAAGAAAAAACAATTACAGAATCACAGCTTTTATTTATTTTTATTATTATTTTTATTATTATTACATTTTTTATTATGTGGATTTACTGCACATATAACTTATTGACATAAAGCACTTTTATATCTATATAGGGAGTTTCCCTTATAATTCCCTTACTTTGCAGTTTATTGCAATTGCACTAGGAAACCCCCTATAGATATAGACCCTGGCCAGAAGCAAGATTTTTATATAGGTAAATTGTTTTAAGTTAAAATTTAAAACAAGGGACCTCAACTTCTCCATTCCCTGCTTTGTGTAGTTTCATGTCATGCCATGTAAACTTTGTATTGTAGAAGTGATACCTATATTGGCTAACAATAAAAAAAAAAATACATTGCAAGCTTTCGGAGCACCAAGGCCCCTTCGTCAGGCAAAATACAAATGAAAGCTAGAAAGGCACAGCATATATTCTGTTAGATCAGTGAAAGGTATTCATGGGCAATAACGTGCTGTGTCACCACATCTAATCTTCCAGCAGGACTCGGGCAGAGCAAACTTCTACACGTTTTGTACTTTGTGCTTTCTCAATTATATATATGCATATTATAAAAGCTGTCATCGTGCGACTGTTTTTATTTTTTTTTCTAATTTTAAGAGAAATGTTGACCCCTTATATCCCCAGTAAGGCCCTAATAATAAGATGATTGTACTTTCACCTAAACACTTAATGAAATATAAACATATTTCACATCACAATGACAATTATCATTGTTCTTGGGTGCCAAATCTCAGATGGTAGGATATATATAATTAATGTTCTTCAGACAACTTGTTGTAAGGCCTTGTCTAGTGATTTGATAACACCACAATGGTGCCCATGTGAATCATTACTTGGATGACTAAATAAAACTGATCAACCTATTCTATTGACTGTCTACTGGTGCTCCTCAGTGAATATCAGAGCTTTTTAACCTACAGCATGAACACACATGGTGAGTCAGGAAGCCATGATTGTTGGCTGCTCTTTTAAGCGAAATGTCATTGAGCTGTTGCATGACAGCTTCAAGTCAGCTGTAAGAAATGTGCTTAGGAAACAAAAGACAGATGAGCAAATAATCAGAACTGTTAGAACTATCTTTTTCTCTTTTTTTATACTTATTAGCCATGTCCATTTCCCCTTTTAGCCAAAAATGTTATCCAAAGATTAGTCTGTAGATCCAAAAATAACCAGTACTTCAACAGCATGAGAAATGGACAGTTGCAACATGACTAGAGACGAGTGGCATTTTGGCACCTCCACAAAAAAGTGAAGCTCAAAATTAACCAGATATTCAATTATGTATACATTCCAAAGTACTCATACTAGAGAGGGATGCCTGGACAGACCATATTAAAGGTACTAAAGGCATGTATAAATGTGTGTGCTGTATGCTGCCCTAAACTACTTGATCCAAAATGGATGGGGTGGTCATATGATGGGAATTTAAGCAAGCAAATCCACACCCCACAATGATGACAAAAACTCCTTGTACTAGGACTTAGGGGGTAAATGTATTCCTTCTCTGCTGTTTGCCTCAGCTTGTGTAAAATGCCAACGTCTACAGCAGCAATAGCATCCTCTAGTGGTTAAAGTGTTTGGAAACTTTTATGCTAACCAAGGTTACCAGATAAACTGAAATCTCGGGGATGCTACTGGGCTGCAAGTGCCTTACAATCTCAGCATCACAGTGTTTTATTGAGTATCACATCACTAGTTCACATTATGGTGTTATCAAATATGGACTGTAAATTGCTCTAATCTGTAGCCAATGTATTGGGATGCCACTGCTGAAACACTTGCACAACCGCAATTACTTCTCGAGGGTATTTCCAGTCTGCAACCAGGCACTGGGTACAAAGCAGCTGTTTAAAATATAAAACAAAAAATACTGAGTGGCAGGCATTAACACTAAGGGGGTTATTTATTAAAGTCCAATTTTATCTGGTTTGAGTTTTAAAGGGGAAACATTTTTTCCAAGGAAAAAATAACTCATATTTTTTGGGATTTATTAAACCCTGATGCTACTACAAATCTGAATAAAAAAGTACACCATTTCAAACCTACCGAGGTCATGTAGAAGTCAATGGCAGATATCCTATTTGCAATTGGAAGATATCATGATCTGCACTGGGTTTTGTACAATAATCCAATTAATTTGTGGTTTTTCGGGCGATAATCCGGAAAAATAGCACAATTCAGTTTAATTTTTCTCAATTTTATCAAGTTTTTTTTCCCACACCAGATTTTTTCAAGTAGATGTATTGATAAATATGGTAAAAATATGGATTGGAGTTTGGTTGAACTGCTTTTAAGAAAATAGTGAGAAATTTTCAGATTTTAGTAAATTACCCCCTTAGAGTTTCATGGGCATGATAAAGAGGGGTGATGGGGGTGTAGAGGCCTAGTGATGTCTTTTGATTGCTCTTTATTTGTCATAAACCCCATAGACTTAGAGACCTTTAAAAATGTTGCTGTGGTCCCCATAAACTTCTAGTTACACTTATGGCTTGGCATTTTATCATAGTGACTGAAACTGAAATGTGCTTTATATTTCTCTCCAGCTACAGTATGCTTGCCTCGGCTTGGCCACAATAATACTAAGCTTTCTGACAATACCCTTTCTAACTTTTTTTTTTCAAAGTAGAAAAATATTTTAAGAATAGAATCATAGTTATAACTGTTTTTGATTACTGCAACAGTCTTTCAGCAGGGGTCCTGAATTAGGATCTGTAAGTTTATTAATTAAACACATTTATGCTCCATTCCTGTGGTCAAGGCAAAAAAAAAAAAAAAAAAGATTTATTTTGGTAAACCTTAAAAAGAAAGGAAAAAAACAAAAGTGTGTGTGTTCTGAGGTTTTATGTTGTGCAATAAATCTTCTGTTCACTAAAATGCCTTAAACTGCATTCTTATCCTTCTGTTTTACAATAGCCTCTAGGGTATTGATAGAGTTGGCTTTATGCAATGGCTCACAGAGGTCAGGGAGCTTCCTGCGTGCAGCATCTCTGCATTCAATCCATCCTTGCAATCCAGTTTGATAAATCCATGTAAATAAATACTGTAAGTATTGGTGTAAAAGGTACATTTACGGGAAATAATCATTACGTTTCTGATAGTTACAAATGATTGGAGTTCCTGGAATTACAGTCAGTTCAATTTATCACAAATAAACAATAGTGGATCAAATTCTTACTTGCAGAAAAGTACATCCAAGGAACATAATGATTTTTAGTTAATTTTCAAGTATACATTATAGAAATGCAACGCTTCCTGTATGCCAGTACCAGCTTTTAACTCATTGAACCTTGGATTGGTCATTGTTACTGTCCTGATCTGTATACTCTGTATACATTACACTTTTCTGAAGACATCAGATGATATCTTCAGATAATAAAAATAGACAAAAATTTCATCTGTATCACTAAAGATTTTCTTTAATAAGTGTAACATTCCTTAAGTTAATTCTACAATTATCTGAGCTCATTGCTAACATTAAAGGTCCAGCAGGGGGTAGGGGAGTCAGGTTTTGATCACAGTTAAGCAGTTGTAAGAAATTTAACTAAGTAGGCCATCAAAGCTCAAGAAATAAATATTGTTATAATCCTTGTAGATTACTGGACCTTCAGTGTTACCATTGACCGAGAAAAATGCCTTGGTGCTGGTTATATCCAAATATATAATAATCAAAAAAGAAACTGTACTCTTAGAGCTTTACTGAAAAAAAGTTCTTACATTTATTGTGGTGTTTCGGCTCCTAATGACGGCTCGAGTTTAGGAGCCGAAACGTCGCAATAAATTTAAGAACTTTTGTTCACTAAAGCCATAAGAGTGGGGTTTCTTTTTTGATTATTATATATATTTGTCCCTGAGGAAGGTCACTTTATTTGACCAAAACATTGTACAGTGTAGATGTTGAGTTTCTGTAGACTTCAAGGGGAATTGTCTGCAAAAACATTGTTCATTTTCCCAGATTCTGAAAACAATTAATATTTGCAGTCTCATTGACAATGAATGGAAAGCAAAAATACTGTTACATTTTTTTCTTAAATAAGGTAGTGCTCAAAGAAAAAAAGGAAAAAAGTTGTGCAAGTTTTGTAGCATGTAAACATTTTTTTTACACCTACACATTTTTTCTCAACCTTGAAAATGGCTAAATATGCCTAGATAAAAAAATTTGTGAAAAAAATAGGAATTTAATTATTAGAAAATAGGTCCCTTTGTGTACAAATACATAATAAAAATACCTACCTGCATTATATTTATTTTTCATAGTCTGTTTTTTTTTTATAAATATATGTTGTGGACATTCAAGTTTTTTAGGTTTTTTTTGCTTAATAAATACCAGACATTTGTGTTTTTGAAAATATAATTTTTAAATTTTTATGCAAAAAAAAATTGAATCATGGCAAAAATTTTAATTTGAACCTTGATCACCCCCTAATTTTGTACAAATACTCATAAGGTGTGGTTATAATGAAAACAAATTTTAAAAAATAATAAATATTTAATTAATAAATGTTATGTTATTATATACATATAATTTTACTTTTTTTTGTAACTTGAATTTTTTTATTCAGCAGTAGTGTTATGTGACAGACAGTTATTAAAGCCATACATTAGTGCAATGCTCAAATATATAAAGAAAACAACAACATAGCAATATTATTACAATGTTATCTCAAAGAGTTGTCATTCCAGCAGGAACAAGAAGTTAAGGTATGGTGAGGAGGAACCAGTCTTCACTGTATATGAAAAAAAAAACCGTAGATCAATCTCCAGGAGCTAACATATCCCATGGCTCCCATGTCCTGATGAATAGTGATGAATTTTATTATGAAATTTGGCGATGCCATATTCGAACTTCTGATTGGCTTCTACACGCCGCATGATTTCAACCAGAGTGGGTATAGTGTTGGATTTCCAATGAGACGCTATCGATATTCTGGTAGCCGTTAGGATCTGCTTTATCAGAGCTTGGATGGTTTTACTCACTCTGGGGAATGGTCTACCCATCAGAAAGTTACACATGTCCAAAGTAACAGGGGCCCGTAATATCCTGCTCAATAAATCGTCAATTTCAGACCATAATGGAGTAATAGCCGGGCAGGACCAAAATATATGTGGAAGAGTATTAGCTTCCCCACAATTCCTCCAGCACAATGGAGAGTGGTCATGAAACAGTTTATGAAGTTTGGCTGGGGTATGGTAACTAAACATTAATATTTTGTAGATATGCTCCTTTTGCCTAGAGCATTGTGACATCTTTCTTGTATCCCATATAGCCACCCAGTCCTGATCCCTTAAGGGCTGAGCGAACTGAGCATCCCATTTTAACATATATTTTAGTCTAGTGGGGGGATCAGCCTGAGGCTCAGAGAGCAGTTGGTATATTTTAGATATCAACCCCTTATGTGGAAGACCACGTTTAGCCAAATATAATTTTACTTTTATCATCCAAGACTCTGGCTATTGAGGATGGTAAGCACTGCGTATCTTGACAGCGCTATATAAATAAATGATGATGATGATGATGATGGTAGATTCTGAATTAATTTTCTGTACTTGTAATAATGTCACATTTTTATTTCACTTAAAATAGAAATGTTGTGGTTTTCTAAATGTAATTTACATTTGTTTGTGCTTTAAAATTGTTATTACCGTATTCCCATGCCTTTTAATCCCATCACTAAATTAATATTTTTCAAAATAAAAATTAAAAAAACTTGAACTATTTTTTTAAACACAAAAAAATCTCAGTTGTTTAAAATGTATTTTTATATGTAATAACTAAGGAAAACAGTATTTGTCCTTTTCTGCACTGCTGGTTTGAACTCTTTGAACAACGTCTTTCCTCTAGCAAATAATCTAGTTCTCGCTATTCCTTGAATTCTTTCATTATGCAAAAAAAAAAAGTTTTTTGGCAGACTCAGTATGAAAGAAAAAAATAACCTTTTGGTGGTTTTCATGAACTGTCAACAGAAAATGTTTGATCTGGGATTCCAACACTCAATCCATTGTAGAATTAGAGAGGCATTTTACATTCAGGTGCTGTTGGAAATTGTAGTTAGAAATCTGTTACTATGAAACAAAGCAAAATTGTTCTATTGCTGTAATCTGTGTGTAAGTAAATGAGAATGAGAGATGAACTTGGACCATAGTGATGTATTTTATTTACTTCTATTTTAATTTTCCAAGGAATGTCATTCTTCTCTTTGCTTGTAAGACTACGTGTAATATCCTGCAGTAGAGATCGCTGTTCCCAATCTGTGATATATTGAACGTGTAAAAATTCTCTGTAACCATATGTTCTAGGTAGCATATGCTCCCTTCTGTCTCAGAATTACAGTTCTGCCACGGTGCATTTTACAACATATGTATGCAGATATATAACTATTTTACATATATAATTATTTTAAATCTTTGTGAACAATTCTTGAGCATGCCGGCCCTCGTCTCTGTTACAGTGAGAAATTCAATCATGTTCAGCTAACTCTGCAAGAACTCCGTGTAAGATGACTATGATTCATCAGAGGGACATTAATGTGAAATGAATCTGTAATCTATATATGCACAGTATATATTTTAAGAAGATAATGGTTTGGGTTGAGCATGATCATTTGTATAAAATGACACTATAAAACAAAACCTAATTTTCCCAAAAGTTTATATAAAGTTTCTTCCAGAACAAGCATTAAAACGAGGGACCTCTTTATTACTCTCTTTTAAATGGGCAAATTTACTCACATCCGAAAATTCGCCAGACTTGCCTTCACTCACAGCGCAACACTTCTCCAGGAGTAGATTCGCCAGGGCAAAGCTAATTCACTAAAATCCGAAGTTGCGTCCAGGGCACCAAACGCTGGCAAAATTGTGCTAGCTTTACTACACCAAGCGAAGCGAAGTTGCACTAGCGTTGCCTAATTTGCATACGGCGCCAAGTTAAAGTTCAATGGACGTATATGTTGAAGCAAATACATAACACTACACAAGCCTGGGAAACCATCATAAATTAAAATAAATTTGTTATATTGCCCTACACATGAGCCCAGTGTATAGTTTATGTGCCATATGTTAGGAAATGTAGGCGGGAAGCCGGTTACCCCCAAAAAAATGTATGCTCTTTTTCAGCCTATCACTCTGAAAAAAGGAAAAGACACCAGCGTTTTTTGGGACTTAGAAAAATTTTCAACTATTTGTTTAGGAACTCCTATCTAATCTATTGCACTTCGCCTGGTCTAAGGTGGCGAAGGCAAGTCTGGCACAAGAGGTAAATTTGCCCCAAAGTGTCATGGCAAATTCTGTTTATCTACAGTATAGCTAAGGTTTCATTTTATCTTTCTATTCATTTTATCTTTCTATTCATCTATCATTTATCTATCTATCTATCTCTATATTTAATGTATTTATTGTTGTACAAATTTATTTTTCCCCAGCTTTTAAATATATGTGATGGATTATAGAGAATACTTTGTGAGCATGGGTTTTCCAGATGAAGGGAATACTAAAACATTTCCATATTAAAAAACCAATAAAAATGATTTACAACCACTGTGATTTATGCTGCGTCAGCTGACCATACACCTAAAGATTTGCTCATTGGTGAGGTCACCAAATGAGCATATTGGGTAGATAAAGGGCTTGTCCCGAAACATGTTGTACACTCCCCAATAAATGGATTTTTTGCAGTTTGACTGCCGCCTTGGATCTGTTCCACATCTACACTACAGTTCTACATATTGGGTAGATGTTTGGATCTTAGTAGAACCTTTGCAAGCCATCAGGAGAGGGGCCACATCAACAAGCTGATGAGACTGTCTTACTATTACAGAGAAGACGCAAATAAATAATCAGAAATTATTTGTGTGAAACAAGATTCTGGAATTTGGGAAATGGCATTCCTATATTTTGGAGCTTTCTGGGTAACAGGTGTCCTTATAATAGAATAGAAATGTAAGATATGCAGTACCTTGCCGTAAAGTTTTCTTGGCAGCCTACTCTTTAATTCACTCTCAGGAAAAAAATAGTGAGAGGATGGTGGCCAGCAGAAAGGTGTCCGCATAGCTGGAGGAATGAATGCTGGAAGCAAGACTCATTTAAGACTTCTTTTCTTACCATGGTTGTACATTAAGGGGCAAATTTATTATGTGGTATTAAAATGGTGGAATAATATGCCACACATCCCCAGGCATTAAAATGGCATAATTTTTTTTACGCATCTTTTTTTTTTATCAGCAACTTCCACCAGAACTTACTTACAAATGTCAGAAAAATAATGGTGGCAAATCTAGTGTTTTCATGGCATAAAATAAAATACACCTTGATAAATTCGCCATTTATTTTACACAGCTTTTACACAGTTTTTTTGGGAAATTTTGATTTGCTTAGCTTAATAAATAAGCCCCTAAATGTAAAACTTTGTCTGTTGCTGGCAAATATACCCCAACACTGAATTAAAATGTAAAAATACTATGGAAGTGCTTTCACTGAGATATTTGGTATTGGATTTAACTTTATCATCTACAAACCTGGCTGCATGTAACAAACCAACTTGGGAGGAACCAACATTGCACAGCAGTGGGGCAAAATTTTAATCAGGCACAACACTTAGGGGCACATTTACCTAGGGTCGAATATCGAGGGTTAATTAACCCTCGATATTCGACCGTCAAAGTAAAATCCTTCGACTTCGAATATCGAAGACGAAGGATATACCGCTATTTCTATGATCGAACGATCGAAGGAATAATCATTCGATCAGGAAATTGTTAGGAAGCCTATGGGGACCTTCCCCATAGGCTAACATTGGCCTCGGTAGGTTTTAGGTGGCGAACTAGGGGGTCGAAGAAATTTTTAAAGAGACAGTACTTCGACTAGCGAATGGTCGAATAATCGAACGATTTTTAGTTCAAATCATTCAATTCGAAGTCGAAGGTTGTAGTTGAAGGTCGAAGTAGCCCATTCGATGGTCGAAGTAGCCATATTTGACCATTCGAAATTCTAACTATTTTTCCTCTATTCCGTCACTCAAACTAAGTAAATGGGCCCCTGTAAACAGATCGAATAGAGTGAACAACAAAATATGAAATAAAAACAACTTAAGAAATTGGATTTAGTATTATAATGTTAGAATTGTACTTCTCTGTTGTTTGTCTGTTTCTCCCGTAAATTACCTAAATATTCCAGTTATTATTATTCCAACCATTTGTGACATTGCTACTAAAAGGTACGGTCCCTGTTGGATTGTAAATTCTAGATTCTACTATTTAATATTCTAGTAATTCAGTTTGCATTATTTTATTTTTTATTTATTATTCTGTTGGTCTATTGGATTTAGGTAATAACACTGGTTCTCAGAATTCTGGATAATAAATCACGTACCTGTACAGCTTTCTTGGTAGAACCTTCTAGAACCTTCATTAATGGGGATATAAGTGGGCACACCCTAAAAATAAGATACTACTGCAGAAAGGGCCAACCTCAACTGTGTTCTTCACTGAATGCTTATACCATAATCCAGAACATTAAAATCCTTCATTAATCTACCTGTAGTAGATCACTTCATATGGCCAATGAGCCAGCACCTGGTTGCATCTAAAGTCCCATCCATTGAAGCACTGCAGACGCTCCTTGAAGCAGAAATCATGAACTTTCAATTTCCTTTGTGACTTATGACTCCTTTGGGTATAGCTGGGATGTAGTGCTTGTCTCATACATTCTTTACTCTTCCTAACCCAGTATATTTCCCATACCCCGTGCCCTTTCTGTAACTCTATGTTTGGGGCATCTTTCAAAACAAAAGTTGCACTTTTCAAACACCGTTAGAAAACAGTTCCTTAACTACATTACCATGCCAACAATAAAATCATTTATTCCCCCCCACCATAAACTTTGAGATTACATTTTCCATAAACATGTATTGCAACTGTTTATCAAGCTGTGCTTTTTTTTAGCCTTTTTAAATTGAGAACCTTTATGTGTGCTAATAACATTATATTTCTTATATCACAAAATGTTTTAATCACATTATTTTTGTTCTGTGGCCAAGAAATGCATCTGAGGTTGAAATTCCATATTCAAGCTGCCAAACTAACTTCACTGTTGCATGTCACAACTATGCATAAAAATGTTCTTCCCCACCCCATTTGCCTTGATAATTTCAAATAAAACATTCCCCTCAAACAAGTGTGAGTCAGGGAAAATGAAATGAGTAAGTTGTTCAAACAGAAAATCTGACCAAAGACCAGAGTTGTCAGTTCAACAGCTGCCACAACAGCCAACAGTAGTAGATCAAGCCAGAAATAAGGACCTTGCCGGAATGCAGCCAGGACATCAGGTGCTGTCATTGGAAAGAATATTTAGGAGATCATTTGGCTCTTGGGCATGTAGCCCAGGGGTTTTGGACTCCGTTTTGGACCACAGCAGGAGGGGAATTGGAGTATAACTAACATTGTCAGCAGAGGTTTTAAAGGTATTTTTAAATTCTATTAATACAATAGAGAGATTTCACATTACATTTTTTTTTGCCTTTAATGGAAGCTAGCTAGGTCGTGCCAGTTTTATGAAGGGAAATTAAAATCATGCATCAAGAGGCAGAAAATGACACATGTTTAAAAATTTACTTTATAAAATGAAGCCACACTTATTATATATTAAAAGTCAGCAGACTTTGTACTTTTTACTGTTAGATACATTGTTTTCAGAAGTGCTAAATTATGTTTTCACACTTCATATAGGCCATTGAAAATTGTCTGTCTGTATCAATCTAATGTAACTTTCTATCCATATGTTTTATTCTGGCTGCCTATACAGATGGAGCAACCAGCACACATGAGGCTGTACCCTTTTGAATATTGATAATAAATGCAATCTAGATGCATCAGTATGTCTACTCGATTTAGGACTTTTACACTTTCCATGCCTGGTTACCAAGCTCAATAGCAGAAGAAATTCGGATTTTGTGGCCCAAAATATACATCACAAAAGCCCTTTTGTGATGTATATTTTGGGCCACAAATAAATCACTATTTTTGGACACCACTGCAATCTTAGGTGTGCATCCGAATTTCTTCTGCTATTGACTCTATGACCCTTATGCGAGGGAAGGGTCTTCCGGATCAGCACCCTACACTTACAACAAGTGTGTAAGGGATCAGGTAGAGCTCTTCATATTCGTGCATGGTTACCAAGCTCAAGACAGAAGAACTTCGGACAAATAAGAACTCGTATGTCCTTCTAAACAGTCATTTTAAGGGTTGCTAAACTAAGTGGCCTTTCCAAACAAATGGTCACTCTGAGACTTGAGAAACCGAGTGGGCTCTGGTGTTAGAGCAATTAGTGAGTCAAAGAGGAGAAGGCTTGTGCTCCCTCCCATTGTATAACCTATGTACATAAACTTGTCACTAGTTTTCTGGATCCGTTAGGGTCATTGGAGGATGAGCTGTGGTCTGGGCAAGCAGCAAACAGGAGTGTGACTGAAGGGCAGACTGAAGCATGGTCAGGCAGCAGACATGCAGAAAAGAGTGCACAGCCTTTTGGGGACCGACCGTATGCATTTAGCACCCATGCAGTGTCAACTTAATTTTTTACCTTTTACTTAAACAAGAGGTTTACCCTTAAAGGAGAACCAAACCCTAAAAATAAACATGGCTAAAAATGCCATAATTAATATACTGAACTTATTGCACCAGCCTAAAGTTTTAGCTTCTCAATAGCAGCAATGATCCAGGACTTCAAACTTGTCACAGGGGGTCACCATTTTGGAAAGTGTCTGCGACACTCACATGCTCAGTGGGTTCTGAAGCAGCTGTTGAGAAGCCAAGCTTAGTGGTCATCTCAAATTATCAAGCAGAAAATGATGATGAAGCTGATGCTTCTGGTTTCTGTGCTGCAATGTAGTAATTATGTGTATTAATTACTAATCAGCCTTATATTGTGACATTTATATGTATATTGTGAGTGGGTCCCTAAACTCAGTAAGTGACAGCAGCACAGAGCATGTGCAGTGAATCAGCAGAAAAGAAGATGGGGAGCTACTGGGGCATCTTTTGAGACAAAGGGCTGTGGTTGCCTTGGGCTGATAGAGAAGCCAAACACTGAAGTACAACATTTCTAGCCTACTTCTTTATTTAAGCTTTAGTTATCCTTTAAATAAACTTCTAGTGTGATATTAATCTAAAATTGTGTCTTTAGTCATTAATGCTTATTTTGCCTTTTAGTCCTAAAAGAATACAGAGTTAAATAATCCAAGGCAAACACATGCATACACACAAGACCTGTTAAAAAGTGCTCCGATGCCGTCCATCTCGAAGACTGAAAAAAGTACAGATAGGTTTACTTTAGGCTTTAATGACCTAATCAGGTCAGAAGTATCAATTAGTGATGGGTGAATTTGTGCCGTTTCGCTTCGCCGAAAAATTCGCGAATTTTGCGCGAAATTCGCTAAACGGCAAAAAAAAACGCGAAATGTCGCCATTATCCTGTTTTTGACGCCGGCGCCCGTTTTTTGGCAAATTTTCGCGGGAGTTTTGCGAATTTATTCGCTGGCGGCGAATCGCGCGAATTCGCGCCTGGCGAATAAATTCGCCCATCACTAGTATCAATGCTTGACTTCACATGCAGCCATTAGTTTTTCAATTTAACTGTATCATTTGTTCCTTTGGATAAAAGAACCTAATAGCTGGATTTCTAATGACCTTCAGGCATGGAGTCAGACAGTTATTATATAGTGCATATATGCTTTTACATGCAAGAAAAGCCTTATAAAACATAAGTTAAGTCTATGCTAAGGCTTTTCTAAAAAACGTATTCCATGAGACTGTGGCAAAGGATGTTTTGTCATGAGCTTAGAAGGTGTTTATGGGGTTAGTTACTTTATTCAATACTTCGTTGGCTTGAAAAGAGATTCGTTGGATGTAGTTTAGATGTATCTGAGGTTACATCAGCATCTTTCATTGGGGTGTTGTTGGGGCATCTTACACTGGCGCAGTATAGGGAATGTTAACAATATATTTAACATGTCTTATATATCACTAAGATGCATTGTGGTATTCAGAGCAGTTTAGATAAAAATAAATCACATGTGCTATGTTTTAGCAGGCTGCCAGAATATATTCTGCTCAAAATACACACTTTCTCCACTATAACGATTGTCTTTGTCCAAAAAACCCTAATGTCTATATTTGTGAATGAACTGGCTTGTTCCTTTCATACATAAACAGCTGTTATTTTAACATCAGTGTCCCTTTCATGCATTGTTATGTAAAACTGCCAGAGTTGGCATCACAGGCTCTTCGTATGCAAGTTTCCCTTAGCAGCGGCCCAGGTGGGAAGGAATGCAATTCAGATTTCATGCCTTGAATAGCCTCCACTATTGCCCACTAAGTTACAGCCTAAGCTACTTCTGCAAAGGACACCTGTATTTGCTGGTTCCTTTGTGCTTCTCCACAGAAGGAAAAAAAGAGAAAGGGGGAGAGCTTTTTACAGCTGCCTAAATTAGCATAATTAAAGCCACATCAATTCCTAAATCTCAGCCACCTCCTTTCCCTTCACATGCAGATAGTAGCATTTGTCTAAGGTGATTAGCAACAAAAGACCTTTCTAACTGTGGAAGATTTGGCTGAAAGGATCAGTAATAAGATTTGTGTATTGTCCCGCCGTTCACCTTAGTGATTAGCGGTAGTTGCTCTGTAAAAAGGTAATGGTGTCGTTAGCATGACAATGACGTGTTGTAAGAGCACCTCGCTAGGCAAATGAGATGTACATTTTACAATGTTGCCTTTTCATTACTTTTTCTTTTATCCCTCCATTAATGAAGGTAAACAATGAGTCACATTATGAGATTTGGACTTTTTTTTCTTTATAGCTACTCCCCCCCCTTCATTTAACACAGGAGAGCCCTACTGACCCCAGGATAACTACATGACTGCATTTTGTCGAGATGGTAGAGCAAATTCCTTCAGATGAAAACTGACATAGGGTTCAGGGGTAGTGATGGGCGAATTTATTCGGCAGGCGCGAATTTGCGCGTTTCGCCGCGAGCGAATAAATTCGCGAAACGCCCGCCGTTTCGCGAATTTTTATCACAATGATTTTGTCATTGAAAAACATTCCATTGCCCTGCTTGCTTGATGTTCTTGGGTTGCTTTTATGGACATTCCCTGCTAGGGGAACACTGGAATTACCACCAAGTGTAGCAGTAGTTCCATCAAAACAGGCTGGACAGGCACATTGTTTTTTTCCATAAGTAGCCACAGGTTGCTAGGAGCATGTACAAGTGTAAATACCTTTTGTGTATAGCAGTGATTCCCAACCACTGAATCATGGGCAACCCCTTAGAAGTTGCTCCCAGTGGCCTCAAGCAGGTGCTTCTTTTTGAACTCCTGCATTGAAGTCGAGTTTTAGTTTCATAAAATCCAAGTGTATTGTACCAAACTACTTGTTCTTTGGAAAGTTCTCCATATCAATGAAATGCCCTGGAAATTTAGGAAGCCCAACTCAAATAAGCAATAACTTATCTGCTTTAGAAACCAAGTGGTTGAGCATAAGTTTGTAGAAAACTCCATCAAAAAGGAAAGCTGTAAAGCAAAATGGGACTAATACACATACTGATACTTTGGGATTTATCAAAGGTCGAGGTGAATTTTCGAATTAAAAAAATTCGAATTTTGAGCTATTTTTGTGTACCGCAACTAGGGAATAGTCCAAATTCGATTAGAATTTAAATTTTTTTTAAAATTTGAATATCAAAATTTATCATCTACTGTCTCTTTATAAATTCGACCTTGACCAGTGGCGTAACTAGATATTACTGGGCCCCACAGCAAATTATTTTTCAGGCCCCCAAAATGTACTTGTTTCTCCAATATTTATTGAAATTGTATATGAATTAGGGCCTCATGGGGCCCCTATACCTCCTGGGCCCCCCTGCAGCCGCAGGGTCTGCTTCCTCTATAGTTACGCCCCTGACCTTGACCATTCTCCATCTAAAACCTGCCGAATTGCTATTTTAGCCTATGGGGGACCTCCTAGAACCTATATGGAGTCAATTAGTGGACTTTTTTTTTGGGGAAAACGTTGATTCGAATTTGATCTAATGCGCTATTACTTCGATTAGGATTCGGCCGAATACGGACCTATTCGATCGAAAACAGACCTATTTGGCCAAAAAAAAACCTTTCAACTCAATTTTGGTTGGTCTTTTTGAATTCGAATTTCAACGTTTTTCAAATTCGACCCTTGATAAATATGCCCCTTTTCCTGCTAAGTAGGTGGAGCAATGGATCCTTGCTAAATGTGTATTGGTGGCAAAATGGAAATCAAACATTACTTAGCAGTAGTGTAACTAAATATTCCACTAAAAATAAACTATTTTATTTATGTAATGTTATATATCCAGGTACCTTTATTGCTTTCTGTTCTCTCTTCTTAAAGCACAAATCCCTTTACAACAGGCAGTCTGACCTGTAACCTTGAAGGAGATTTGAGTCACCAGTAACGAGCGCTCCCCCTAGTGGTAAAACAGTTTGCCCTATACTTATGAAATATACCCTCAAATGCTTTTTTTTAATTGAACTGTTTCATTTTTTATAGCCTCATTAGAAAACAAATAGGTATTAGTTTTCTTTATGATATCAAGGGGCAGATTTATCAAAGTTCGAGGTGAATATATGAATGAAAAAAATTCGAATTTCGAGCTATTTTTTGTGTACTTCGACTAGGGAATAGTCCAAATTTGATTCGAATTTGAAAAAAAATCAAAAATTTGAATAATGCAATTTATCATGTACTGTCTCTTAAAAAAATTGATTTCAAACATTCACTATCTAAATTCGTACAATTCGAATTCAGCCGAATACGGACCTATTAGATCGAAAACATACCTATTCAACCAAAAAAAACCTTCTACTTAATTTTGGTTGGTCTTTTTGAATTTGAATTTCGACGTTTTTTTCAATTCGAAATTTGACCCTTGATAAATATGCCCCCAAGTGTATTAGACAACAAGGCATCATTTGCTGCATGACTTTATTCTCTATACCGTATCATTAGGGATTTGTCAATACACATATTATTGCCTCAATGTTATTACTACCAAATCTGAAAAACAAATCTTAAAATAAAAAATGTTTTTTTCAACATGGAGTAAATCAAATCTCAATGACATGATTGCAAACAGAAAGAATTCTAAGAATAATAATAAAAAAATAAAATGATGTCAAAATACCATGTGACAGCACTATATGTAAAAAAGAAAACGGTCACCATATCACACTATTTCTGATCATTTGAATTACCTACAGTATATGGGGGTTCTCATTGCTTTCAGTCCAGCCTCCTGCCATCACTATTCTTTACTTCCTGCCAACCTATTCTGTTCTTCATTTAATACATAATATTTGTTTGTTTTACATGCTGCCTACTGTCACTGTGTACGTCTTGTCTGTTTTCTATGGCTGTATTTGCTGAATACTGTCCCTGTTCTTCACTTATGGCCTATTATATGTGATTTACCTCCTACTTAATGTCACTGTGCTTTACCTTCTGCCTATTGACACTGTGCTTTATCTCCTGCCTATTGAAGCTGTGCTTTATCTCCTGCCTATTGAAGCTGTGCTTTACCTCTAGTCTATGGTCTACAGCTCTTGTCCAAGTGATTAAGCTCCAGCCAACTGTCCCTGTGCTTTACCTGCTGCTTTCTGTCATTGTGCCTTATCTCCAGCCAAGTGCCTGCACTTTACCTTCTGTCACTGTGATTTACCTACTGATCCTGTGCTTTACTTCCAGCTCACTATCACTGTGCTACAATTCCTTACTCATCCCTGTTCTTCACTTTTTGCTTGACATTGTTTCCATTTCTGCCACATGTCATTGGGTGTCTCTTCTTGCCTACTGTAACTGTACTTACCTTCCTAGCTAAATTACTTTGCTGCATTTAATATATATAAAGCTGCATGCTAATGCCTAGCAAAGAATGATACACAGGGCACTAGCTGACTTAACAATATTGTGTAATATTCAGTCCAGATCCCTGAGTGACAGTCATGTTTGATAAGCAAGCTGGAATTTGATTCCATCCCAGAGAGTAGAGAAATCCAAAACTTCAACGTAAATGTGCTTTCGTCTGTTCCCAGCTCATGAGTGCTTGGAAGTTTAATTTTCCAATGGCTTAGCAATCACT
Organism: Xenopus laevis; assembly: GCF_017654675.1. Classification (NCBI taxonomy): domain Eukaryota; kingdom Metazoa; phylum Chordata; class Amphibia; order Anura; family Pipidae; genus Xenopus; species Xenopus laevis. Next base: position 57,674,916 of record NC_054388.1, on the reverse strand, counting down.
GCTGAGATATTGTTAAACTAATTTGTAGCATGATGTAGAAAGTGATATTCCGAGACAATTTGTCATTGGTTTTAATTTTTAATTAGTTGTGTGTTCTGAGTTACTTAGCTTTTTATCCATCAGCTCTCCAGTCTGCAGTTTTGGAAAACTGGTTGCCAAGGTCCAAATTACCCTAGCAACCATGCATTGATTTGAATAAGAGACTGTAAAATTAATAGGAGAGGGCCTGAATAGAAAGATCAGTAATAAAAAGTAGCAATAACAATAAGGGGCAGATTTATCAAGGGTCGAATTTCGAGATTATGGGAGTTTCTAAAAAAAAGTCCACCAAACGACTCCAAATTGATTGTAGGATGTCCCCCATAGGCTAAAACTCCAATTCGGCAGGTTTAACATGGTGAATAGTCAAATTCTTAAAGGGACAGTGCAAGATAAATTTGAAATTGGAATTTTAATTTTTACATTTTTTTGAAACTCAAATTGAATGTGGACCATTCCTTATTCGAATTACACTAAAATAAACTCGAAATTCAAATTTGAAAATTCTCATTTTCAATTTGACCATTGATAAATCTGCCCCTAAATGTGTAGCCTTAGAAAGCATTTGTTTTTAGATGGGATCAGTATCCCCCATTGGAAAGCTAGAAAGAGTTGGATGAAGATGGAAAATAATTCAGAAAAACTATAAAAAAAGAAATAATAAAGGAGAATTGAAAAGTTGCGTAACTTAAAGGCAGATAAAGTCCCAGTACTGGTATAGAAAATATTCTCCATGGTATGGAAAAATATCTTACAGAGCCTGTGTTTTAGACTTTTATTCTACATACTTTTACAAAGAGGCCCCTATGAGGGTTATCATAATAAATAACCAGTTAGTGAGGTGCAACCATTCTGGAAGCAGTTACAAGTAACAATACAGATAATTGTGTTTCTTTTTTTATGATTGTTGTGTATTTCTTGCATCTTGGATTTTCCACATGTTGGGCACAGGAATAACTTCAAAGGAGAAGCTCAGGGGCATATGCTTTTCTGTGGTGACCACCACTTCAGTATTAGAGACAGTCGTGTTTGAAATTATCTGAAAAAACCTTTAGGTCAAAGCAAATGCAAATGAAGGGCCTATTTTTAAAGTTGTGTTAAATTATTTACTGGCCAGCTCAGGGGTGTAAGGTAACTGAGACTGTCCAAATCCAAACCATCATCCCAAAATTGTCTTCATGCTGCTACTACAAGTATTTTATATGCTTCTGGGACTTTGGGAAAGTGGGACATTCCTATAATTGAAAGTGAGGGGTGACAGACGTATTCCTTACTATAATTAACAGGAATAGCCACAGGTCCATATGATTTAGCTTGAAGGTAGTTACAATTGCCCTACAACAGAATAAAAATGATAACTGCCCACCCCTGAGTTCCATGGGCTTCCACCCTACATAGCAACTGGACCTTTCATTTGTCTGAGAGGGTCTACTGCAGCTTTGCCCCCTTTGTTATGATAAATTGCCTGCATGCATGAAACGCCTAAGGCTCTGTGTTTATTCACTTTTTACCTGAAATAAAATCTGCAGTTCCATTACTTTACCTGTCATGGTATCTGTGAGTGCCTGCTGCTTTTTCCATTATTGAATATCGCACTTGAGCTGTAGGTCTGGAGAATGCGCACCCAGGCCCAACTTGTAGCCTGGTGAAATTATATACTTTGGGTAGGAACCAGAAACTTCTTTTTCAATTTTTGGAAAAAGGTGGCCACTCTTAAGTTACATAGAAGGTATGTTAGGCGACACTACAGTTCCATATGGCTGCTGATCAATGAAAAAGGTAGCCATTTTTTCTAATAAACTGGTCCCCAATAGTTATGGGCACATTTATTCGCCAGGCATGGATTTGCAGAGAACTAGCGCATTTCGTCACCTGCAAAAAATTTTCCGTGAAACTGCTGCAAAAGTTCGGTGGTGAAAAAATTTGCTGCAACAAAAGAGTTGCGCATAAAATTTGTTGCACTTCAAAATTATTTTGACACCTATTATCTTTAATGCATTTGGACAAAAAAAATTGCACGTGTAAAAAAAAAACTATTTTACATTCAAATGTAAAGAAGTTGGGGAGCAACAGAAGCAAAAAGTAATTCCAAATGTGGTTGACAGGAAGCTCTGTTTGGCAGTACAACTGTTTTTTGTAACATTCCTGCAAGCCAAAAAATAAAAAATATGCACCTGCTTTGAGACCACTAAAAACAATGTCCATGGGGTTGGTGAGCAACATATTGCTCAGGAGCCACTGTTTGGGGATCACTGTGCTAATAAAATGCAGCCATATTTGTTCAGCCCCAAAAGTTGGCCTTATCCGGAAATTCCACATAATATTTATTGACTTTGGCAAATGTGATTGGTCATGGACAAGGATGGGTCTGCAAGTGATCCCACTAACCACACCTTGCAAAAATTAATCATATAAGCGTTATTTGCCCTTCCACATATGTAGCCAAAGAGACGAATGTCAGGCCAGTTAGTTTGATATTGCCCAATATGTGGCCTGCTTTATATAAACCTAATATGTAGACCCAATTCCCAAACATCTTCCAGTACAAATGCCCAGATGCTAGCACTCTTCACAAAGCATTAAGACCCAGCATCTGCTTTGCATATATGAATATAAACCCCTTAACTAGAGCAGAAGGGAAAATACCAGTACTACTGGCATCTGCCTGATGCCTTCATGCCAGAAAAAAATTATTTCTATGATCTAGTGAAATCGCACAAGAGGGTTGCAACATTAATATCTCCTGATTAATCCATGTCTTCCTGACTATGCTTCATAAAATATTTCACATAATACAGAGGAAGTATTAGTTCTTATTAGTTGTATTCATTCTAAGGAAACAATATGCCAAGTTTATTCTGAAGCCCTTAAAGTTGTGTTAAGCGATATTTTATGGGCTCTGCTTATTTCTTAGTCAACATAATATGAAAATCTATATTTTCTTTTATTATTTGAGAGCCCAGTTGGAATAGCACCTTGCAGAAATTACGATACTGAAAACTTAACACATTGCTTAACATTTTCCAGGGTTAAATGACATATTCTAACATATATTGTGCATTTTTGTAGGCTTAGTATGCTGAAACATCAATGTGATGCTAACTTTTATAAATACTTATTTTTGGAAAGAATTCTATAGACATACAGATACTACGGGAGCCGTTATCTGGAAAGCAATGAGTCAGTGACCACAACATTCATACAGACAAATGCAAGAGGTCCTCTGCACTCAACCCACACTCAACCCAAAAGCACCTTATTCTACCACTGGGCACACCTTAGTTTAGGAACAGAAAGCGAATGTAGTAGAGAGACAGATCTGGGTCAGGACAGACAGAAAAGTTCAGCATGGTAGAGGCGAACAGGTCAGACAGCAGGCAAGCAGAGAAACACGGAACACTCCAGGTCAATGGGAAAACTGAAGACTATAAAGTCAGAAACTGGAAAAAAAACTTAAAGAAAGCCAAGCACAGTTAAAATGGCCAACTGCCCTTAAAGGGATCCTGTCATCAGAAAAAATGTTATTTTCAAAACGCATCAGTTTATAGTGCTGCTCCAGCAGAATTCTGCACTGAAATCCATTTCTCAAAAGAGCAAACAGAATTTTTAATATTCAATTTTGAAATCTGACATGGAGCTAGACATTTTGTCAATTTCCCAGCTGCCCCTGGTCATGTGACTTGTCCCTGCACTTTAGGAGAGAAATGCTTTCTGGCAGGCTGCTGTTTTTCCTTCTCAATGTAACTGAATGATCTCAGTGGGACATGGGTTTTTACTATTGAGTGTTGTTCTTAGATCAACCAGGCAGTTGTTATATTGTGTTAGGGAGCTGCTATCTGGTTACCTTCTCATTGTTCTTTTGTTTGGCTGCTGGGGGGGGAAAGGGAGGGGGGTGATATCACTCCAACTTGCAGTACAGCAGTAAAGAGTGACTGAAGTTTATCAGAGCACAAGTCACATGACTTGGGGCAACTGGGAAATTGACAATATGTCTAGCCCCATGTCAGATTTCAAAATTGAATATAAAAAAATCTGTTTGCTCTTTTGAGAAATGGATTTCAGTGCAGAATTCTGCTGGAGCAGCACTATTAACTGATTCATTTTGAAAAAACGTTTTTCCCCATGACAGTATCCCTTTAAATAGGTAAAGGCAAAGGTATGAGCAAAACTGCGTCAAGATTAGACACAGGAACTGACATATGTGAATACACTTAAGACGTAGGGATGTGTTAATACTGGGGCAGCAATAAATCAAAGTGAATGGGCACATTTTTGCTGACACTGTCAAGAAGGATGCACATTCTGAGAGAAGTATATCACCATACATGTTATTCTGGAGTTTCCCCTGTGGGGTGTGTGATAGATGCACAGTTTGAGAACGTCTGCTTTAAAAGTAGAGGGCAAATATGTACAATAAGAAGAGGATCTGTCTCCCCAGAATATAGTTGCTATTAAATGAAAAAAGAGATTTGGTCAACCACCAACCTGGTCTATGTCTTGGGTACTCAATCACCCAGAAAACTAAAACAAAACAGTCCATTAATATCTACAGTATGTATTGAGGTTAACTGATGGAAATGAGGCATATGGAATGTTTGCTCTTGTCTCTCTTGTTTTCTTGCTGCATCTGGTGTTGATTTAGAATGTGAAATTTTACTAGCAAGAGTGCTAATCAAAAAGACGATTCTGAGAGGATTTAGTTATGTATGCAGAAAATTATGGACATCATTAAAAGCTAAAATATTATGTGAGGGGAGTTAATGTTATGATCTGTATCATCTCCAAAATAAATGGAAGGAGCAAAAAATGGGATTCAGCTTAGTGTCAAAGTCTAAAAAGTCATGTTAAAATTCTGCACAATGTGTTAGAACGCAGCATAATAAAATCATAGTTTAGCTGCAAGTAACATCAATTCATTTAAAGTTGGTTCCATGTGACACAAATTGGTGATGATTCTGCATTAGCAATTTATCTGCAATATATCTTTAATAAATAATCCTGTGTTTTGAAGTGCAATATGTACTTCCCGGATTTAACTAGACTTTAACGAATTTCATTTCTCAGCAGTTGGCGTCACATTCAATGTGTAAAAGAAAAAATTGTTTTAAATGGTATGTGTAGTTCAGTGCTGGGAAGGAAAGGTGGTAAAATATTCTGGTAAAGGAGTATAATAAAGGTATGTTGGTTGTTCTAAGGTTGTTGTCACACTACTGCTTTAGTCTCCTTAGATTAACAGTATCATTAACTATAGATAAGAATTATTTGGGGGGTTTGTAGGATAAAGAGGGTGTGACCTAGCAGTCTAGGGGATTAATATGGTGTCATTGGGACATGACCAGTTGAATGGTGCTGTAAATAGTGTCTCCAGGGAACGGATCATTTTCTGAGTGTTCCCATAGCATAGATAGTTACTATAGGGATCATTTACTCTGTAAAGAGACTGACTAAGGTACACAAAAGTGTACCACTTAGTCAACGTGTAAAGCATTAGTATGGGGGGGCTGCACTCTGCACTTACCACTGATACTTTCTAACTATATATATATATATATATATATATATATATATATATATATATATATATATATATATTTCAATATATTTTATATATATATATTTCAATATATTTTATATATATTTCAATATATATATATATATATATATATTTCTGCTCAAACTTGCAAGGCCTCTCTATGTACTGGGTGTGGAATTTATAAATATGAAAGCTATTTTTTTCCAAGTAAAATCAATTAATTGCTATTTTTTAATTGTCAACAACGTATACTACTTGCAGGCATAGCTACACTTATGTGCCAACGATTTTATGGCCCTGCTGCAAAACACATTCTTTTTAGAAAAGAGCTAATAATTTGATTTATTGGGCAATGTTAAATCTCATACATATTCCTGACCCAATAGCTAAATAATGAAACCAAAGCTGGAAAGTTTTTTCTCATTAATTGTTAGGAGGCATTTAATAAGTGACTAATAGTATCTCATCCTGGCTTTTACTATGCTTGGAGCATTGGTGCAACAGAAATTCCACATTAAGGCAAAGTGCTATATCTGGAATTAACAACCTTTCATGTACTTTTAGAACCTCAACAGAATGTGTTGGCTTTTCAAATGCTGACATAATTAAAATTGTGTATTTTCGGGCAATCCATTACCTCTACAAAATGAAACGGTTATGCTATAACATAACAGGAGAAACTAGTACCGTATATACTCGAGTATAAGCCGTCCCGAGTATAAGCCGAGGTACCTAATTTTACCTCCAAAAACTGGGAAAGCTTATTGACTCGAGTATAAGCCGAGGGTGAGAAATGCAGCAACTTCTGGTAAGTTTCAATCAAAAAATTGCGGGTTTCTGCTCCCATTGGAGGTGCCGGTGTCTCGTTTTTGGATGCCGGCGACCATTCTTGGACGCCGGCGAATATTCTTGGAGACTATTCTTGGATGCCGGCTACTATTCTTGGATGCCGGCTACTATTCTTGGGCGGCGTCGACTATTCTTGGGCGGCGTCGACTATTCTTAGGCGCCGGCGACTATCCTTAGGCGCCGGCGACCGTTTTTGCGCTTGACCCGAGTATAAGCCGAGGTAGAGTTTTTCAGCATATTTTGGGGGCTGAAAAACTCGGCTTATACTCGAGTATATACGGTACATATACTGTTACCTACTGGTGGCTCTGGACTCAACACAAAATCATACTGTAGATCTGGGATAAAAAAGGCTAAATATATAATATTTTTATGCTGCAGATCTGCTGTTAAATATATTCTCTGCTTGGAAATGAGCATGTCGGTAAAATATTATTGTAAAAGCTTTGTAAGTTAACTGCAGTCATCTCTACAGCATAGCTTCCTGGTTAAGTACAGTAGAACTTGAAGAAATGATGGATACCATGGCCTTAAATTCAGAATGGCTTAGAAGGAATAACCACTCTTTCAAATTACGAAACACATTTAAATAATATATGGCAAATTTATTAATTTTAGATTTTAGGATTTTATTCACAAATATGTCTTTTCCACAATCAACTTTTTTTGTATGATCATGGGAAAGGTCTTCCTAAAATTTGAGATCAGGTTTTAAAGACGATTCAGATTTTTTGCAGAACAAAATCCCTTGTTTGTGAAGTTTTTTGTATTTGAACTTTCCGAATTTCCTAACTCTAGTTTTTATAGATTTGTGAAATTAAAAAAAACTCAAAAACCGGAACAAAATAAATTGCCTGTTATAATACAAGAAGTGTATATAGAAGTTAATGGGAGGTGTAAATTCAAGCTATTTTTAACTTTGCAGATGCATTAAAAATGAAGAATTAAAGGTGATTATAGTGCGATTAAGTTTGTTTTTTGTTTTTTGGGGATTTTCATTCTCTATGGGGCAGATTTATCAAGGGTCGAAGTGAAAATTCAAAGTAAAAAAAAATTCAAATTTCAAGCTATTTTTTTGTACTTCAACTATCGAATAGGCCAAAATGTGACTATTCAATTATTGAAATTTATCATGTACTGTCGCCATCTAAAACCTGCCGAATTGCTGTTTTAGCCTATGGGGGACCTCCTAGAACCTATTTGGAGTCATTTGGTGGACTTTGAAAAATCAAAGTTTTTTGGGGCAAATACTTTGTTTTGAATTCGATCAATTTCGCTAAAACTTTGATTTGAACTATTCGAATACTCACCCAAAGTTTAAAACAGATTTTTTTATTTCAGTTGGTCTTTTTTTTTATTCGAATTTCAAAGTTCAAAGTTATGGGAGTTCAAATAAACTGCCTGTAAAAGTGGAAGTTTTAGGGGCAGATTTATCAAAGGTCGAAGTTAAAATTTGAATTTAAAAAATTCGAATTTCAAGCAAATTTTTGTGTACTTCGACTAGGGAATAGGCCAAATTCGATTCAAATTTGAAAAAAAATTAGAAAATTAGAATATCAAAATTTATCATGTGCTGTCTCTTTAAAAATTAGATTTCAACCATTCGCCATCTAAAAGCTGACGAATTGCTGTTTTAGCCTAGGGAGGACCTCCTAGAACTTATTTGAAGTCAATCGGTGGACTTTGAAAAATCAAAGGTTTTTTTTGGAAAAACTTTGAATCAAATTCGATCAAATGCGCTATTACCATTCATACAATTAGAATTAAGACATATTCAGCCAAAAAAAACTTTTGATTTAATTTCAGTTTTTAAATTCAAATTTCGAAGTTTTTCAAATTCTAAATTTGACCCTTGATAAATCTGCCCCAAAGTAAAATCAAGATTTTGCTGTGAAATACTGTAATTGTATAATGGTGCTTCTCAAGCAACAGATATTAGTTTCTTCTGTTTAACCATTCTACACAAAATTGTATGATCTTTCTCTTCTGTGTTCTTTAGTGAGGGAGAATGAGACACCTTAACTTAGTGTATATATATATACACTTAATATAAAGTACCCCCTCTTGTAAAATATATGGATATTATAAGTTACCGAGGCGTTTCATGACCATATAAAAACACGAGGCCGAAGGCCGAGTGTTTTTATACAGGTCATGGAACTCCGAGGTCACTTCTAATATCCTAATATTTTGCAACTGGGGGTACTTTATTTATTATAATACACAAGTTTCAGTGAGTCATGTGGCAGAAATGACATCAGAACTCACTGTTTATAACTGATGACATCAGAACTCACCGTTTATAAGGATATAATTTACAAGATATTCATGGCTCTTGTGTATTATATATATATATATATGAGCACAACTTTCCCTTGTTTGTTATAGTTTATACAGGAGCAGTGACCAGCTCCTTGTTGTAGCTCCCACCCTTCCCAGCTATAGTCAGGTGATCCCACTGGTGTCTAATAAAAGGGCAGCCAAGTATGGAGGTTTACTTTGAAAGCAGCAAGTTAAGTTGCAGGTAATACCTAGTCCCTTTGTAAAATGTATAATGAAGCAATAGAATTCTTAATGAATCAGATAAAATTGAGCATAGGACTGGCCAGATATGGGATGACTTTGACGTAGTTGGCCAGCTTAAATATATTGCAATATATGGACAAACAATCCCTGTTTTGTTTAAAGGGTAAGGCATTTTTTAGTAGCAGTATGCACAAAATGTCGCTGTCTTAAATATATTGATAATGGGTTGAGTGCAGAGGACTCTTGGATTTGACTATATATATATATATATATATATATATATATATATATATATATATATATATATATATATATATATATATATATATATATATATATATATATATATATATATATATATATATATATTAATATGTTTAAAGAGTTTGAAAAATGTAAGATTAACCTTATATTCCATTTATAAAAGGGATTATGTCATGATTTTTATGTTATAGTTTTATTACTCAATTACACTGTGTACATTGCAGATAATTCATTCCACCATTTAAAACTGCATTCTTGAATGAATGAGCATATTTTTTTAGTTGTAATATTGGTGTTTAGGCAGCCATCTCAGGTCATTGGGTCTGATCCTGTGCTTTGAGAAAGAGCCAGCAGTTCACAATGGAACTGCTTTCAGATAAGCTATTATTTCTTCTACTCAATTTGAAGGACCAGTAACATCAGAATTTTTTTTTAAAAAAATCGTTAGTATACAACGAAAAAAAAAAGACAAACTAAACTTTATAATCATTTCAGCTCGTTGTGCTGTCAGATCTCCACGTACAATTACAGCAATCCTCTCAGAGAGAACACTATGGAGTGATACAGAAGGGGGCAAGCCACTTACATTGGATGCACTAGCCCTGAGAGTAAGTGTCAACAGCCCATTACTGACAGATTTATGTGCCACTGGTGAATCAGTATGAATCTTTCATGTTTCCTCTTCCCTCTGCCCAAAGGACTCCTGGGGATCTCCTAGCCCCCAGTTTGCCCACTTCGTCGGGATGTCCAGCGCTATCCTGGAGGCTTCCCAGCCGCATGCTGTCAGTAGAATAGCCAGGGAGAATAAATCAAACTCTGCAGGATGAATGTTCGACCTGTCACCTTTTCTCAAGAGGATGGGAAGTGGAGTTTCTGTAAGTTATTTCTTGCTAAAGAAATAAAAGTTTAATTTGTCTTCGTGGTTTTCTTTTTTCCGTTGTATACTAACGAATATTTTTAGAAAAAAAATGATGTTACTGGTCTATTAACTGAAGTCATGACTTGGGTTATCCATGATTTTTGTGTGCTATTCTCATATCTATTATATATATCTATTGGGCTCTATTATCATTTCTACCACTAGATGGAGAGCAATATTTAATCAATACAGGTGTCAGGGACCTGTCTTCTTGTTACCTTTCCATTCTTCTATTGATAGGCTGCTTGGGGGGTAGAAGTAGGGGGATGATATAACTCAAATTTGCAGTGCAGCAGTAAAGAGTGACTTAAGTTTATAAGAGCACAAGCCACATGGCTGAGGGCACCTAGGAAACTGAGAATATGTCTAGCCCCATGTAAGATTTAAAAATTGTATATTAAAAAATCAGTTTTCTCTTTTAAAAACAGATTTCAACACTGGATTAAGCTGCACCGGCACACGTAGCTGATGCAAGTTGTAAAACAAAAACAAAACCATGTTTTAAAGCAGAATCCCTTGAAAACATTTTATTTATTTTACGTATATTTTAATTTATTTATATATTTTTTGCAATTGCATTTGCCATAACTTTACCTACTAGCAACTTAATTATGAAAACTAGATGGAGATATTATTTAGTAGTCTATGGAGTATGTGAACAATATGACAGTCTCACAATCTTTTCAATCTCACAGTATGCAAGTCATTTCGAAGTCATGGTATGTTTGATGCAAGGTTCTATTTTTAAATAGGAGGTAAACCAATCGACTCATACTTAAAAGTCCCCATAAAATCTCTTTTTGGTCTCTTGTGTGGACCATGGTTAAATTACTTAAAGACAGACTCTTTAAAGTGAATGTATCAATTTCTGAATACAAGGTACTTTGTTATTATTACAGAGAAAAAGGAAATCATTTTTCAATATTTGGACTATTTGATTATAATAGTCTATGAGAGACATCCTGTTACAGCCTGTAGTAGTTGTAGTAGGAAGCCCTTCATCTATCAGGGCCTACCTCTTAGGTGAAATAGGAGAGCCCTACCAACTCCGGTATTCACTGACCCTTTTGGGGCCCCGGGCTTTTTGCTGCGAGGAAAGGCAGGGATCCTACTCAGAGCCGAGGGAGTCCAGAATGCAGTACCAAAGGATCAGGCAGAGGCGAAGTTGGACTCAGGTAAGGTCAGTGGCAGGCAGCAAGGATTCAGTAGTCAGTTCAGTTTAAGGAGTAGAATATCAAAAGGATTATAAGAAAGGCTTTAGCAGGGTCAGGAAAACTGAAAACCAGCTTGGGCAAACTAAACAGACCAAAAGCGCCTTTTATTTTGAAATTTGGAGGCATTGCGTCCGGTGATGTCCCCTTGCACAGTGTCTCAATCTGGACACGTCACAAGCATGCAGGGGTGCGTCACCAATGAGGCGAGTTGAGGCTGTCGCCTCAGGCGGCAGCGCCCCACTAGGTACCAGGGGCAGCAAAAATGCTGCTCCTGGTATTTTAATAGCCAATTTCCAGGGGAGGGGGGGCAGCAGCAACTGCTGCTGCCTCAGGCGGCGGAGGGTCCAGGGTCGCCCCTGCAAGCATGTTACGCATGCGAGCATCCAGACGTGCTAATGATGCATGCTCAATTCCGAGCGCACGTCCCAGAGAAGCCAGGGGACCGGCATGTCTAAAGGTGAGCGTGCGTGCCGGTCTCCTGGGGCTTCTTACACATCCAATCCATAATTCTGGATAACAGGTTTCCAGATAACAGATGCCATATCTGTATTATTAAACTCCTTCATGAAGATGTAGAATGTTTCCCATAGAAAGCTATAGTTATTAAATACAATCTTTCAGTTAAAAGCTATTTGTATTTTCATGTTGTAGCAGAGATGTCAATAACCTTCAGGCCATCAGAGGGTTAATGAACCACTTCTGGTATATATCTGGAATACCTTTAAATTAAAGTGTGGCAAGATGAGAATTGGATCAATACTGTATGTCTCTGGTGACTTGAATTTCTCTATTTACTGTAGATTCTTTTTCATGTACAAGACTATGCAGGCACTTATGTACAACTGGGGTTTTGGGCCAGTCAGTCTGGGTGCTGTCCCCATGTAAACTTCAATAATTTTTGATAAACTATATATATATATATATATATATATATATATATATATATATATATATATATATATATATATATATATATATATTTCACCCCAGCAACCTCATTTTTGTGTTACTTATTACACCAATACCATGTAAATATAGTGGATCTCTATAAGTAGAATTTCGTCTAATTATGTGAAATTATAGGTATTCTGTGAAGCAAGACATTTTATAGCTACTCTCGACCAATACTGATAAGTTCATAAATCAGATAGAACACAGGATTAATATTAGTTAATGTAGTGTTTCAGGTGAGAGAATGTATTCAGATTAAATGTGCTGTGCCATTTTAAGATCACAATTAATTAATATATTATAAATTCATCTGTGTTTTTTAATGACAATGTCATCTCAATCCATAATATTGTAATCTATAGTTCATTAAGGGGCCCATTTACTTAGTTAGAGTGAAGGAATAGAGGAAAAAAAGTTTGAATTTGGAATGGTCGAATATGGCTACTACGACCATCGAATGGGCTACTTCGACTTACGACTACGACCTTCGACTTCAAATTGACTATTCGACCATTCGATAGTCAAAGTACTGTCTCTTTAAAAAATTCTTCGACCCCCTAGTTCGCCACCTAAAACCTACCAAGGCCAATGTTAGCCTATGGGGAAGGTCCCCATTGGCTTCCTAACAATTTCCTGATCGAAGGAATATCCTTCGATCGATGGATTAAAATCCTTCGAATTGTTCGAGTCGAAGGATTTAATCGTTTGATCGAACAATTATTCCTTCGATTGTTCGATCGAAGGAATAGCGCAAAATCCTTCGACTTCGAATATCGAAGGATTTTACTTCGACGGTCGAATATCGAAGGTCAATTAACCCTCGATATTCGACCCTAGGTAAATGTGCCCCATGTGTAAGTTTGTAAAATGAATATTGTCATATTATAAACAATTTTAAGGTGCTGTTTGTGTAATAGATTTTCTGCTCTTGATGATCACGTTAATGTTATGGCTTTTACTAGTCAAAATACATAATTCCTGAACCATTTATGTTACACATTTATACTATATATATATATATATATATATATATATATATATATATATATATATATATATATATATATATATATTGTGCTATGGTTTAATGAAATTATTATAGAGTTGGAATTAGAGATGAAAAATAATCATAAAACTCTAATTCCTCTCATATACAGTAGTGTCTTTCTAAGAACCATTTTCAAAATTAGAAGCTTCATAGTAAGAAGAGCAAGATTTTGGGGTAGAGAAAAGAGAGCATTTTCCACAGAAGTTGTTTTAGCAGATTTCCAGCAGAAATGGTTGACTAAAGTGGTAAAGCTCATTAAAGCAATGCAGTATAGTAGGGAGAGATTGTGCTTATAGCAACAGTGGACTAATAGTCTCTGGGAAGCGACAGTGTCTGTGGGATAGCAGTTATAGTAAGGAGAGATGATGCCTATAGTAACAGTGGGGATTATCTCTGTGAAGCAACTCTGGCTGTGGAATAGCAGGTATAGTAGGCAGAGATGGTACCTATAGTAACAGTGGGATAATAGTCTCTGGGAAGGGACTGTGGCTGTGGGATAGCAGGTATAGTAGGCAGAGATGGTGCCTATAGTAACAGTGGGATAATAGTCTCTGGGAAGGGACTGTGGCTGTGGGATAGCAGGTATAGTAGGGAGAGAAGGTGCCTGTAGTAGCAGTGGGACAATAGCCTCTGGGAAGGGACTGTTGTCTGTGGGATAGCAGGTATAGTAGGGAGAGTTTGTGCCTATAGTAGCAGTGGGAATAATAGCCACTGGGAAGGGACTGTTGCCTGTGGGATAGCAGGTATAGTAGGGAGAGATGGTGCCTATAGTAGCAGTGGGGTAATAGTCTCTGGGAAGGGACTTTGGCTGTGGGATAGCAGGTATAGTAGGGAGAGTAGGGAGAGAAGGTGCCCACATTTGCAGTGGGGTAATAGTCTCTGAAAAGGGACTTTGGCTGTGGGATAGCGGGTATAGTAGGGAGAATGGTGTCTATAATAGCAGTGAGGAAAATAGTCTCTGGTAAGGGACTGTGACTGTGGAATAGCAGGTATAGTAGGGAGAGATGGTGTCTATAGTAGCAGTGGGGTAATAGTCTCCGGGAAGGGACAGTGGCTGTGGGATAGCAGATATAGTAGGGAGAGATGGTGTCTATAGTAACAGTGGGATAATAGTCTCTGGGAAGGGACTTTGGCTGTGGGATAGCAGGTATAGTAGGGAGAGTAGGGAGAGAAGGTGCCCACATTTGCAGTGGGATAATAGTCTCTGGGAAGGGACTGTGGGATAGCAGGTATAGTAGGGAGAGATGTGCCTATAGTAGCAGTAGGATAATAGCCTCTGGGAAGGGACTGGGGCTGTGGGAAAGTAGGGAGAGATGGTGCCTATAGTAGCAGTGGGATAGCCTGTCGTCATTCAGGCATACAGAAATGCAAATAAATAGTTATGGCTGAATATGACCTCTTAAGCTTCGCCCGAACATTTGCAAAATGGCAAAAATTCCCTGAAATGCATTGAAGCCTATAAGTAACAATTTTTTTTTGACGTGCAACAGATATAGAACTTTATTATGAAACCTAGGAAACTAGGAAACCGCAAGCCCAGCTCGATTCTGCCCTAAAATATTGTGTGGTTCTTTCTAAGGTCCCATGATTATTATTTTCCTTCTTTTAGATAGCACCAGCATATTCTGCAGCTCTATAAATCATTATACATCAATCATATCAATGCCTGCACCCTCACAATCTAATGTACCTATCACATTTACGCACACATTAGGGTCAATTTTATCAGGAGTCAATTAACCTGTCAGTGTGTTCTTGTAATATGAGCGGAAACCCATGTTGTCAGATGGGTGTCCTGGCTGGGATAGAAGGTAGACCCCAGCGCTGCAAGGCAGTAATGCTACACAGGCTAGTCATGAACACATTTTTGCCCAGGTTTCATCATGAAAAAACACACCTTTTTGTGTTTTTTGTGTGTTCTGAAAAATGGAAAAAAAATGCTGCCGATTGATTTTAATGCATTTTGTGAATTTTTGCCAGTTTGTGATTTCTTGGTGAAGTGAAATGGGGCAGAATTACACATCAATACGTTCTACTGCATTACCTTGATAAATGACAGCTCTTTGGATTTATCCTTAACCTTTTTTTTTCGTAACTTATTTTTATTTTTCATAAGTGAGAACATACGGCACAAGGAATATCCATAACCTTTTGTACCTTCCCATGCCAGGAAAGCCTCTGTTTTACATTATCTCATTTCAGTCCCATTATGTCTGTCTAGTAAGTATAGAAGAAATGATATTATTTCCCCCTGTTTTGCAATGCATCTACCCCCCCCCCATATCACAAAACAAATGCAATCTCCCATGGATAGGTTCTAATCTTTCACCTAGGTACCACCAATTAAAAATGGTGACTAATTGACAGATTAAGTTAACGAGCTTGCAGATCACTACATGAAACAACTGCCTTTTTCTTGTTTTTTTTTACGGTTGCCTCTTTAAATAGCACCAGAATAAATATTCCCATGTAAAACAGATGTGCGGATATAACAGTGAGCTATCTCTGCAAAATTGTTTTGCATGTTATGTCTATGCAGGTCATTGCCCTTTATGGTTAGATTGAAAATTATGAACTGCAGCTATTATGACCTTTAAAGCATTAACAAAGTCACTGCATTCTGGTGATTTCACTTGCTAGAGGTGGAATTGCAGTCAGCTCGGCTTCCCCGGAGTTCTGTATGGAATGACATTAATTGACTGCTGTTAGCTGTCAATTAACATTTATTATCAATTAGTTTATCAGATAGATTGGATGGGACTTAACTCCTTCCCTACGCTTCGTCATTATCTGGCAATAAATAGTTAACCTCAAGAGAACTGCCTCCAACAAAAAATTAGAAATAATTTGGTTAAATGTCAGGTGAGTCAGATTTGCCCCTGGAAAAAGCATATTCCACTTGTATGGCGACACAAGTATATTGACTCACCATAGCTGGATCAGGTGTAGGGCAGTAGGGCAAGTTGGTGACAGTAGGATGGGATGTTACAGTAGGGTTGGGATGATGATGGTAAGGCAAGATAGTGATGGTAAGCTGAAATGGGGACAGTAGAGCAAGACATAGGCAGTAGGGCAGGATGGAAGTCATAAGAAATTATGGATTATGATTATGGTGACAGTAGGGCAAGAGAGTGGCAGTAGGGTAAGATGGTGGCATTAATGCAAGACAGAGGTAATAGGGCAGGATGGAAGCAGTATGGCAATATGGTGATAGTAGGGCAAAATAGAGACAGTAAGACAGAATGGTGGCAAAAGGGTATGATGGTGACAGTAATAGTGATGGATGAATACATTTGGCTGTCACAAATTCGCAGCGAATTTCCATTTCCACCAGTGAATAAATTCGAAATATCCGATTTTCAAATTTTTTTTCCGTGAAAAAGTTCGAATTGCTCAATTTTTCTGTGAAAACGTTTGAATTGCTCGATTTTTTTGGGAAAACATTCGAATTGCTCGATTTTTTAGTGATAAAGTTTGAATTGCTCAATTTTTTGGGCAAAACATTCAAATTGCTCGATTTTAGTGAAAACTTTCGAATTGCTCGATTTTTCCGTGACAACTTTCGAATTGCTCAAATTTTTTTGTGGAAATGTTCGAATTGCTTGTTTTTTTTGCGAAAACTTTAGAATTGCACAATTTTTTCGTGAAACGCTCGAATTTCACCATTTTTTTGTGAAAACTTTCAAATTTCCCTATTTTTTCGTGAAAAAAAAAAAAGAGTGTTGTTGTTTTCCATTGAATGTTGTACAGGATATAGGACAGACCTATTACTTTTATAAATGTTATCCCTGTGTGAAGCAATCAAGTAGCACTATAGTAGTCCCTTTTACTGAAAATAACTTCTCTGGTAAGTACCTTATATAACTGATGGGAACAATAGAATGAATGTCTATTCAGATCAAACAGCTTCCCTGGAGGGTTCGCTTGACCTTGTGGTGTAAAGGAGACCAACTGATCTGGTGTGCAAAGATCCCACATTGTTCCCTCGTTTTTTAAATCACACGACTTGCCGCTTGTAAAGCTCAGTGTTAAAGTTTTCAATCATATAATTTACTGTAAATGCTGGAAAAAAGGAAAAAATGAAAAAATGAAAAACTTGGTTATTTTCTGTTTCTGCTGTTAAACTCAATTGCTGTGGGATCAACATCTTTGTATCTTTTGTGTTTTCAGAGGATATTAATACACATTACATCCAAGCAGTGTTTCTCGTTTTCATTCTTATTTTAATGGCACATTTATGCTGCATCTAGAATACAAATTCAAGTCAGCACTGAATTTGAATTGAAAGGGGGGTTGTTGTGAATTGGGAAGGATTTCAAAGTTATGTATGTAAGAGATATGTATGTGTGTAACTGTACAGCAGCCTCCAGCAATACTGTGTGTTTAATTCCTATGTTCTGTACATAACTTCGCCTTTAATAAACAAACAATAGATTCTGCGAGAGTCCAATTCACTGCAGTGTGTATTAAGGCAATTTCACTATCCTAAAATAACAGAAAAAGACAATTATCTACCCGAGCTTTGAATTATTTAAATCAGAACATAATAGGTATTTTCTTTTCCCTGGCTTTGTGAATTATTATTGTCATCACGTTGCCCCCCTTAAACCGTGACCTAAATATGGCTGAAAGATATGTGACCTGCCTAGTGCTGCTGTTATGGCCTCGAGCCATCAGATGCTCCACTAGTGGGAACAGGACAGATGCTTCCAGATGGCCAGCATATTGTCCAGAGATGACCCATGTATAATTGCTAAAAAGTTCAATACATTCAGGTTTTGGATTTAATTGCACTGACCACCTTACCTACTGCTGCTCAGTGCCTTAATTTCCTTAAGATGGAATGCGTGACTGCCCGGGAGACAATCTCTACGATTTGCCTGACTTTAAAAGCAATTAGGATGGAAATATTGTACAATGAAAGTGTTATTTTACATTTGCAGCCGATTATAGTGCTGTTAGTATTAGTATTAGAAAAAAAGAAAGAAAGAAAGAAAGAAAGAAAGAAAGAAAGATACAGACAGATAAATTAATCGATTGATATAGTAAGAAAGAAAAAAAGACAGAAAGAAAGAAGACACAAATAGATAGATAGATAATAGATAGATAGATAGATAGATAGATAGATAGATAGATAGATAGATAGATAGATAGATGATAGATAGATAGATAGATAGATAGATAGATAGATAGATAGATAGATAGATGATAGATAGATAGATAGATAGATAGATAGATAGATAGATAGATGATAGATAGATAGATAGACCTTTTTTGTTAAAGGGTCAGTAGAGATCACCTCAGACTGAGCAGATAGTAACTTGGTCCATAACTGAGTTGCTGCTGCACCATTGTGGCCAAAAATGAATTGTGCATGTGTGTGTCAGTGTGTACACACATATCCTTGGGGCATATTTTTAACGATAGGGTAAAAAGTGGTGATAAACTGCAATATCTGATGTTGTTTGTCCTGCACATAGTGTCTTATTTATACAGCTGTGCTTCGTCAGTGAACCTGCAAAGAAGTCAGAAACAAGATAACAAGCTGTGTAAGTGTAGAGAATTTATACACAACTTCCAGCATATTTATTAAGACTACATTGTGCAATATAGCTACAATAACTTTGCTGTTTTTTTTACCATGGTGACAAAGGATTGAACATTGCTGTGTTGCAACACTGGGGTCTTAGTTTCCATGCCAGGCACTATCTGCCTGGTCTCCCTGTGTCTGTATGGATTTTGGATTTCCTCTGGCTAGTTCTGTTTCCTCCCACACTCCCAAAAATATACAGGGCAGCTTCTCTCTTCTCTCATATAGCTATTGGTGGGTAAGCATATTCATTGCTTAGTGATCCCTTTATTAATTAGTGCTTCCTTTATTAATGACCTATCTTTATGGCAAACATGTTCCTCTGAAAATGAAACCTAAACAAACAACCACAACAGCAACACAAGAAAACCCTCGACGTCGGTAGTTTATTGTCAGTGATGCTGGGCAGGTTGGAGGCAGACTTTTACTAAGAGGAAATGTGCGCAGGAAGAAGATACTCTCGTAGAGATGTTCTCTTCTGAAACCTTCCACCTTAATTTAAAAATGAACCATTTGCAATTATGTCTGCTACTTAAATTTATTTGCAGACGGTTCAATTCATATTGATCATATCTCGACCTTGCTGTGACCTTGAACAAAAACGAACTCGCCAACTGCTATGGATATTATGATCAATACCCGAGTGCAATTGACTATAGCTAGTTACTGATAAATGAAAAAAAAGGTATACTATTTTCAGAAGCTGCCATAATAACAGCTCATTTAGTCAGCTGTTTGTAAAAAGGCTTGATATTGATACATGTTGGAATAATGAGATCCTAAGGCAGTTTTGAATAGTAGAAAAACAATAGGCTTCATAGGAACAGCATATTAATAGGAATAAATCATTATTTTCTGACTATGTAAAAGGATACCATGACAAAAAGAAATATAATGATACGCCGGTTGCCAAAAAAACTGTTTACTTTCCCAGTTTCCCTGTGCCTAATCCTTTAGGTTACAGTCGATAGCTTTTTGCTAAATATTAATGTTAAAACATGCCTCCTAAGTAGCATGTCGATAAAGTGACTTATGGACGGCTTCGATCATTGATTCATATGACAGCGGGGCCAGAATAAAATTAACAATGAGCTTCTCACAATTTTTAGGCCTAATAAATGGGCTTTTTTGGATCCTCACTTTTTATATACTCTTTTATTTGTTTAAAATGTTTATCCTCTTGAAGGGAAAATAAACCCCAAGTTAATGTAAGATTGGTCAGAGTACTTTTGTAAGCAACTTTGCAATTTACAATATTTTTTGCTCTAGTTTTCAAGATAGTAGCAGTTTTTAATGACTTCAAAAAATGAAGATAGGCACAAAAAGGCTTAATCATATTTTTTTGCTCTGTTCAGAAAAGATAATTAGTGAGCAGAGTAGAGCCATCTGACATGGCAGTTCTACGCAGAGTAACATCAGTTTCTTGAAAATGAGGAAAAAAATGCAAATTGCAAAATTGCTCATAAGAGTTCTCAAGCAATGTTGCTTTAATTGGTTTTGATGGTTTACATTTCCAGTGGAGCAATGTTTAGCACCAACATTCACCTCTTTCTCAAGCTTATGTCATAAATAACTATGAAACAATATGGAGAAACAGTAGCCATTAAAGTGAATGGGAACTGCACATAACCAATGGAGAATGGACATACTTTAGCACATTCTGCAACAAGAGGCAGGACTAAGGCAGTGGCTAGGGATGGGCGAATTTGACCCATTTCGCTTTACCAAAAATTGGCTGCCGGCGAAATGTCGCAGACGTCCATTAAAGTCTATGGGCGTCAAAAAAAATTTGTCGCTCGGCGAAATTGTTTTTTTTTTACGCATGCCGCCATACAAGTCAATGGGCATCCTTTTTTCAGTGAAACGAGGTGAAAAAATTCACACATCCCTAGCAGTGGCGCTAAGTGCTACTATATGGAGGTGCCAGGAGGGGCTTTAGCATTTAGGGTCACATTTACTTAGCTCGAGTGAAGGATTAGAATGAAAAATACTTCGAATTTCGAAGTATGTTTTTGGCTACTTCGACCTTCAACTACAACGATTCGGACTAAAAATCGTTCGACTATTCGACCATTTGATAGTCGAAGTACTGTCTCTTTAAAAAAAAACTTTGACCACCTACTTCACCACCTAAAACCTACCAAGCACCAATGTTAGCCTATGGGGAAGGTCCCCATAGGCTCCTAGCAATTTCTGATCGAAGAAAAATCGTTCGATCGATGGATTAAAATCCTTTGAATCGTTCGATATTCGAAGTCGAACGATTTAACTTCGACGGTCGAATATCGAGGATTAATTAACCCTCGATATTCGACCCATAGTAAATGTGCCCCTTAATGAATCTTACTGTATGTCACAACGCAGAAGGCCATTCATGAGATATCATAAAATTACTGGAACCATAGAGAAAAAAATCTTTATTCATATATAGTTTTAAAAAATATTAATATTTTAAGACATTTTTCAATATCTTCAATATTTTTCAATGGCTTTTTCTATTTTATTTCTTATTCTTTCTGTCCAGTCCATGTTCATTCTCATCATCCATTTAGACATGCAGCCAAATACCTGGTTGGAAGGATTAGGGTACACTGCACAAATTGCACAAACAAAGTCTTTAAAAAAACAACAACCACACAAAAACAAAAAAAAATAACCCCACCAAAATCCACATGTAAACTGCCTTTTCCACATGTAAATTGCTTTTTAATAGTTTTGTCTACTTTGTACTGAACGTTCATTTTTATGTGTAACCTCCTCTTTCCAATCTGCAAAAATGTATTTCTAATTTTAGCTTGAAAAGAAATGTATGCGAAAATTAGAAACAAATAAAATATTCTCAAAATAATATTTTCCAGTAGTAGCATTTGTATGTAGCTGTAGTGGCTGGACTTCTGCAAGCTTCGGAAAATATATGAAGGGCACTGGATGCATTAAAAAAATTAACATACAGCTCAGAACAAGTTGTGCACATCAAATTCTAACATTACAATTTATGAATAAACTCATATTTCTGTACAGAAGTATTGTACATCAATAAACCTTAGCGGCGATGCATTAGTCAGCATTCTGGGAAATCTGAAATGGTTTTTAAGAACTGTAAATATCTATTATCGCTTCCCTTAGCACAAATTAAATATGATCTTTTATTTTTATGATATTCTTGTTTCTAATTTTAATAAGTAGCTTGTAGATTGCACGAGCCTCGTAGGCGAAAGAGTTACCTGGGGAACATTTCTAATTGATGCATAAAAAATCTATTGCAGCCATTCTGTGCTGTTATTTCTACTAATATTTTGTGAACCATTAAACATTTTTTTCTTACTTCAATTCTAAAAAAAATCCATCATTCTGTTTAATATTAATGGAGTTTTGATGTGTATTTTCATTGACATGGATTAGAATTTCTGACTAGTTTATTGGATTTTGGATCTTTTCCATTTAGATCTGGATAACAGAACCTCCATTGTTAAGAAATGAAAGTTTTTTCAGAAAATTTGGCAATCCTGTGATCAAATAAAAATCATTCGATCCAACGATTAAATCGTTAGAATCGAATGATTTGAACGATTCGAAGGATTTTTATTCGACCAAAAAAAACTTAGAAAAGTACTCTGGAAGGTCTCCATAGGCTAACATTGCACTTCGGTAGCTTTATTGTGGCGAAGTATGAAATCAAAGTCTTTTTTAAAGAGACAGTACTTTGATTATCGAAAGGCTGAATATTCGAACGATTTTTAATGCGAATTGAAGTTGAAGTAAATACGAAGTCGTAGTATCCTATTCGATGGTCGAAGTATCCAAAAAATTCAAACTTTTAGACTTCGAAAATCCACTCAAGCTTAGTAAATCTGCCCCTTAAAGTTAACACAAAGGCGAACAGCCCCTTTAAGAGTAGCATTGTATGGTATATTCCCCTTGAGTTTCTGTCTGTGCTTCATCCTAGTAATTATGCACACCAAACATACAGCTCCTGTTAAAACTGACCACATGTGTGTGTGTGGTAGGGTCTTTAGACTGTAAGCTCCACTGAGGCAGAAATTGTTTGAAATACCATGTAATCTTTTGAAACCACTGTGGAAAATTATTCTGTTGGTCTTACTCATATAGTGATATATATAATTATGCTACACTTAGGGGCACATTTACTTAGCTCGAGTGAAGGAATAGAATAAAAAATACTTTGAATTTCGAAGTATTTTTTTGGCTACTTCGACCATCGACTACGACTTCGAATCGAATGATTCGAAGTAAAAATCGTTCGACTATTCGACCATTCGGTAGTCGAAGTACTGTCTCTTTAAAAAAAACTTCGACCACCTATTTCGCCACCTAAAATCTACCGAGCATCGATGTTAGCCTATGGGGAAGGTCCCCATAGGCTTTCCTAGCTTTTTTTGATCGAAGGAAAATCGTTCGAGCGATGGATTAAAATCCTTCGAATCGTTCAATTCGAAGGATTTAATCGTTTTTCCTTCGATCGTACGAATGAAGGAAATGCGGTAAATCCTTTGACTTCGATATTCGAAGTCGAAGGATTTTACTTTGACGGTCGAATATCGAGGGTTAATTAACCCTCGATATTAGACCCAAAGTAAATGTGCCCCTTACTGAACCAGTTAACTGATACAATGCGATGCAAGAGGAGATAATATAAGTACCTACATTCCCATCAGTTAGTAAAAAGAATATCCCAGGCTCAAACGATACCCTTCCCTAGCCACTGATGGAATTCTGGTATTGAAACCCATGCTCCTAGCAATTCCAGGAGCCCATTTTGAGTGACTCCATTGAATAGTGATGAGCATGAAAGTGTGCGAAATAGGTTGCAAACATGTGTTCCTTTGTAAAATTATAATGGGTAATCAAGAAAAGCTAAGTGTAGGTCTTAGACTTATGGTGATATAAATAAAACAACAGTCAAAAATATTAATAACCATTTCCTCCATTTTTCAGAATAAAATTAAGAAATTCGAAAAAATTCTCTTAAATAGTTTTTCTTGAAATCCACTGTATTATTTAGTTTTCAATAACATAAGTGGTCTGGGTGTTTTACTTCAGAAGCTCTGCGTCACAGGCAGCAGGCATCATGCTCATTACTGTTATCTGATAGGCATCTGTGACTTGTACCTGCTTTTAGCTATATTGTGTCTTCTGTAAAGCTTCTTGCTCAAGGGACCATTACTGTTTTTGGAAACCTGATCCATGGCCTTGTTTAATGATATCATAAAAAGGTCTCCTCTGTGGGACTGTTCATTCCTTTCTTTCTTCTTCTTAAATCTGAACAAATCACCTCATGTCGGTAATGCCAGAAAGCCATAGTTGAAGAGCTCTGAATTACCTTTTACTCACCTCGGGCTTCCTGAGCAGGTGGTTAAAGCTTTTCCGGCCAGCTGCTCGCGTAACTTAAGCAGCTCCATGTCTGAAGGCGACTTTACAGAAAACATTTTTATAGTATTGCGAATCTGTAAAAGCTGGCATACAGACATATCACCATATTTGATGTCATTTCTGTAGGAAATTGGATGGCAAAGAATAGTCATATATTAACATTATTCTGTATGCCTGGTGCTTAGCCCCATAAAAAAATGTATATTGTTTCAACGTAATGTATGAACAGCTGTAAAATTTAATTTTAGATGATATATGGCATAAGTTAAAATTAGAAAAGCAATAACAATTTATTTTAATAGTATCTTAATTAATACTGAATTACAATGCAATTCCTATGGAAGTACATGCCACATCTACTTAAAATGCCAAATTAATTCTTTATGACCACTGCTGTTAAAATCAATACTAAATGAATACATAATGATGAGATACTTAGAATGAAGAGTGACCACACAAAACAATATAAAAAAGGCCATTGCCGCCCTTATCTATAACATGCTAATAAAATATTTCACAACAAGCTGATTGAGGCTATAAAAAATTGGTGGCATGGACAATATTTTAACATTACATTTATGTTTTCTTCATGTATATTATTGGTTCATGTTCACAATTTTTGAACAAAGCAGAGCAGGAAACTCAGAGCGTGACCACAACATTGATAAGCTGAAGTATGTACAGTATGAAGGGTATATACTAGTATTTAGAATTGGGAGGTTGCCTTTCCAGATTTTGGTTGTAATAGGAATACCATCTGATGTACAATGATTGTAATAATAGTAATACGTATATGCTGTATATTTGACCATATCCACATATCTAATTATAGGGTAGGGCATAGAGGGCATTTGTTCTGTGTGCCCAGTATTAGAGTACCCCTTGGATATAAAATTATTGATAAACGTGTATTGCATCACACAGCAAGTATTAATGCAGCTGTGAACAACTGGAATTTCAGAATTCTCACCTTATTTAAAGGAACAGTAACACCAAAAAATTAACGCATTTTGAAGGAAAGACAATATAATATAGTGGTGCCCTTCACTGGTAAAACTGGTGTATTTACTTTAGAAAAACAACTATAGTTTATATACACAAGCTGCTGTGTAGCCATGGGGGCAGGCTTTGCTCCTTTTTCAGCTTTAAATGGCTGCTCCCATGGCTACACAGCAGTTTATGTATTCATGTAAACTATAGTAGAGTTTCAAAAGCAAATACACAAGTTTTATCAATGCAGCACAACAGAACATTATAATGTATTTTCATTAGTTTAGGAAACTGTGAGGACTTACCCTGGTGATCTATTGGGAGGAGGTCTGCAGGGATGCCTGCAGCCTCCTTGGCGGGGACACCTGCCTTGCCGCTACTTCTCTGGGCCGCAATAGGGTTTTCTGTTAGGGCGCGCGCGGTGCGCCGTTTCCTGTTTTAATTGCGCATGTGCGCTGTTTTTGACCTGATTACACCTGCCTTGAGCCTTTTGCCTGATCTTCGACTACATGTTTGCCTAATCCTTGCCGGTACCTTGTTTTGGACTTGTTACTATTTTTGCACTACTCCTTGTAGGTTCCGCAGCAGAAACCGAGGGGTGAACTCTGGAATCCACAGGGGTGCCCTGTGCATCTAATTGTACCCGCTGTCTCTAAAGGTTCCAACTGACTAGTATGTTACAGACATTAAGAATAGGTTATCCATATTAAAACCCAATAAAAGTTAAATAAATTATGCACACAGCAGCTGATAACAATACAATAAAGTTATTCTAATGTTGTAATTTTGTGGGGGTTTTTTTAAATGTGACCATGCTATATGTATATATATATATATATATATATATATATATATATATATATGTATCAAACAAAAATTGTGGGATACTCTGTTGTGTCCCATGTGTGTCAGTTAAATTTGCTGTGGCAAGCTAGGTCTTATACTGCATTGCAGTGACTTTCAAACTGTTGATCTGGTCCTAACATGCACACAATACAATATATAGAGAACAAAGCCTAAAGGTCAATAAGTTGGAGATACGAGGGGTGGGTGTATGCATTCTGTCTGGAATACTCCTAGAACTGTATATATAACAGTTTTCAAGTCTTATGACAGCTTGTTTAGTGCTAAGTGGTCCTAGTAAAATAATGGACCAGTAAGAGGTGGCTTTGTTCTCAAAAACCTCTTGACTATCTAACGGGAAATAAATAGAAGGTGAAACCTTGTAGTGGCTGCACTTGATATCACAACCCTGAGGCCACAGGCCAGTACGTTTTACATCTGTGGTGGGCAAATTATTTAAAGGCTTGTTAAGGGATCACATTCAAAATGTTGTCCTAGTGTCCATTATGAGAAGCAATCAGCATGGCTTTTTGAAGGATAGGTCATGTCAGACAAATGTTATTGCTTTTTAAGATGAGGTAAGTAAGCTTACAGTGGGGGAGCACCACCTAAAGCAAATGGAAAAAGCATAAAACATATACAGAAATATGGTGTAGTATTTTCAGTTATTTCTGGAACACCTTGGGGCACATTTACTTAGCTCGAGTGAAGGATTAGAATAAAAAATACTTCGAATTTCAAAGAATTTTTTTGGCTACTTCGACCATCGAATTGGCTACTTCGACCTTCGACTATGACTTCAACTTCAAATCGAACAATTCGAACTAAAAATCATTCGACTATTCAACCATTCGATAGTCAAAGTACTGTCTCTTTAAAAAAAACTTTGACCACCTAAAACCTACCGAGCACCAATGTTAGCCTATGGGAAAGGTCCCCATAGGCTTTCTAGGCAATTTCTGATCGAAGGAAAATCGTTCGATCAATGTATTAAAATCCTTTGAATCGTTCAGAATGATTTTTCCTTCGATCGAACGAATTGCGGTAAATCCTTTGACTTCGATATTCAAAGTCGAAGGATTTAACTTTGATGGTCGAATATCGAGGGTAAATTAACCCTCGATATTCGACCCTTAGTAAATGTGACCCCTTGTGTTGGAAGAAAAAAATTTGCTAGTGTTAGTTCCCCTTCAAAAAAGATTTTTCCTTGTGGTCTTTCCCCGCACTTTGCTGTGACGTCACTTCCGCCAGACGTGTTTCACCAACCAAATAAGCACCATTTTTTATTCCAACACAAGAGAGCACATTTACTATGGGTTGAATATCGAGGGTTAATTATCCCTCGAATTCAACCCTCGAAGTTAAATCCTTCGAATTAGAATATCGAATTCGAAGGATTTTGCGCAAATATTCGATCGGTCGAAGTAAAAACTTCGAAGGATTTTAATTGATAGATCGAACGATTTTTCTTCGATCATAAAAAGCATAGAAAACTTATGGGGAAGGTCCCCATAGGCTAACATTGTAGCTCGGTAGGTTTAGACTAATGAAGTAGGTAGTCAAAGTTTTTTTTAAAGAGACAGTACTTCGACTATCGAATGGTCGAATAGTCGAACAATTTTTAGTTCAAATCATTCGAATCAAAGTTGAAGTCGTAGTTGAAGGTCGAAGTAGCCTATTCGATGGTCGAAGTACCCAAAAAAAACCTTCGAAATTCTAAGTTTTTTTAATTCGAATCCTTCACTCAAGCTTAGTAAATGTGCCCCAGTGTGTTCCAGAAATAACTGAAAATACTACACCATATTTCTGTATATGTTTTATGCTTTCTCTGTTTGCTTTAGGCGCTGATCCAAAGGAAAATTTTTGAAAGGTTTTATTGAAATGGTTTTATAAGCTTTTTTCAAGAAAAATTTTGAAAAAGATTTTATATATTTTTTTATATACAGCTGAGAGACTGAAAAGGAATGACAGGAGAGAGCCATTGTAAAGGACTAACTGACCTTATTTTCTTGTATTGTACAGTGGGAGAGCAGTAGGGTCCCTCAGGGCTTAGAATTGGGTCCTCTTTTATTTAACTTGTTCATTAATGATTAAGGGGAGGATATTGTAAGTAATGTATCAGTATTTGTAGAGGACACAAAACTATGAAGCCCAATTAATTCCATCCAGGATGTGGCATCCTTGCAACATAACCTTGACAAACTGGCAATCTGGGCAGCTAAGTGGCAAATGATATTCAATGTTAATAAATGTAAAGTCATGCACCTGAGATGTAAAAATAACCAAGCTACATATACTCTTAATGGGACTGCACTAGGCAAATCCATAATGGAAAAGAACCTTGGAGTCCTTGTAGATGATAAACTGTAGCAAGTAATGCCAGTCAGCAGCATCAAGGGCAAATAAGGTCTTGAGCTGTATTAAAAGAAGCATAGATTCATGGGTGGAGGAGGTTACTCTTCCACTGTACAAAGCTGGTTAGGCCTCATCTAGAATATACTGTACAGTTTTCATCTCCAGTGCTCAAACATGATATTAGTGAATTAGAGAGGGTGCAAAGAAGGGCAACTAAGCTGGTAAAAGGTATGGAAAATCTTAGCTATAAGAAAAGATTTGCCAAGTTGGGGTTGTTCACGCTGGAGAAGAGGTGCATAAGGGTGCATAAGGGATGATATGATAACTACGTTTAAATATATAAGGGGATCATATAATCTCTCTAATGCTTTATTTACCAGTAGGTCTTTCCAGCTGAAGCCAGGTCACCCATCCCGATTAGAAGAAAGGAGGTAAATAAATATTCTGAAGGGTTTTTTTTACAGTGAGAGCTGTGAAGATGTGAAATTCTCTCTCTACAAGTTGATCCAGGGACTGGTCCAATTTTGGAAAGAAAGGAATTTTTCCCCCTCTGAGGCAAATTGGAGAGGCTTCAAATGTTTTTTTTTTGCCTTCCTCTGGATCAACTAGCAGTTAGGCAGGTTACAATAGAGTTAAAAGGTTGAATTTGATGGACATGTGTCTATTTTCAACTTAACTTACTGTGTTACTATGTTACAATGTAATGTAATGTCCCATTGGAATGTAGTTTCAAGTAACAACATTTTTTTTGCAAGCCACGAGCATGCCTACAGATAGAAAACATCCTTTATTGAAAAAATGAATGTATTTCTTCATAACTTCATAATGATTTAGTAACACTTTATTTTTTAACCTTCTTGGACCACAGTGCAATTTGGTTAAAGGCCTACATTTAATTATGCAGACTCATTTCTCTATCACTTCTTTTGCTCTAAAATGTGTAAACAAAATTGGATCTGACGCTTGTTCAGAAATTGATCAGATTACACACATCAGTTGGGCGTTTTTTCAAGGGAATCAGATAAGATTCTTTGGCAAGGTAATGGTTCCATACTGTCAACTTTTCCACAGGTTGACATAATGTAATATTTCATTTAGCAGCATAAATAATGTCCTAACAAGAGTCTTCTACTTTTTTTCTTTAACAGATTAAATTAAGCGTGGCAAATCAGTTTAACCTCAATCTGGTGAGCACTCTTGTGATCTGTGAATTCTTCCATCTGTGCTGAAAGGGTCTTTTTTTAAAACTGAAAACCTGCCCTGACTTTCTTTTGACTAAATTAGCACCTAATATTATATTGCACAAAATTAGATTAAAGTATCTACTTGAAATTGCATTAACCTAATTCAGAATCAACAATAATTCCTCAGAAAGGTAACAAGGCAGTTTTTTTCTCTTTTTTTAA
This sequence comes from Xenopus laevis, assembly GCF_017654675.1. Lineage (NCBI taxonomy): Eukaryota > Metazoa > Chordata > Amphibia > Anura > Pipidae > Xenopus > Xenopus laevis. The sequence goes on along the minus strand of NC_054388.1, from coordinate 57,644,998 downwards.
CCTCCAGCCTGTTCTACCTTATGTTTGAAAATAACTGGACAAGCCCTAAAGTATTATGTAAAATGAACACATTGGAATTTATAAGTAACAAAAGTGCAAAATGTGAGGTTTGTTGAGTATAATGATCTCTTAGCCACCACAGGGAAACAAAGCAGGTTACAGGTTCTTACTTTAACAATTAGGTTCTCAAACTAAAATGGAATGTTTGTATGTGGTTTCTTGACATTATAGATGCTTGAATTGGCTGAAATGTAATTTGTAAAAATTGTAATCAAATGTTGCTATTCCATCTGAAATTATACAGATTGAGACACTGGTTAGCTGCAAACTGGCCTTGAACCTGCAAAATAGCATGTAAACAGTTCTGGATCATCCGCTAAATTGTTCCCCCAAATTCTCCAATTCACTAAGAGCACAAGAGCGTGTTTTAGGCAAGAGAAATTTATGAGATTTTACGCCAGGAGAAAATTCATCACATTTCTCTTGTGAAAATACACTTAGCGAAGTAATGTGAACTTTGGTGAAGTAAGAGAAAATTGGTGATGAAGAGAAAATTCACACTTTAGTAAATGTGCGCCTATATCTCTGCAATGGGCCCTCCCTAAATCCCCTAGTGAATACAGCCAAATGGTCTGGTCCCTCCCCAGTGCATTAAAATCTATGGGAGATGTAAAAGCTCTGTCAGTGTTCTGTTCATGAAAAAGTAGAAGTTAATTGCTCCTCTTCAATATGTTGTATGTGCTCTGCTGTAGTTACTGTGTGTTGTGCAGAATCTTTGCTGCATTTGCGCTGCAGATTAGTTGTGGTTTACAGAGCACACGGTGCATCCCAAGATGGCTGCTGTTTAAGGAATCTGTCCAGTCTGAGCAGCACCCTGTTACCTGATTGTGAGTTTCTTATCACAATGCAAGGAGATTATTTACTAATGTTTAATGTATTTTGTGCTATACTGTATACTCCATAAGGTTATGGAAAATCCTGTAATATGTTCCTGGGATGTCTAATAATAACTGCCTGTTGTAATATAGGTGATCTTGTGGCCTTGCTGTGTACATGACTGTGTGTGTTTCCCTGCTGTTTTACTGGTATGCTTTATCCATTTTTGTATACTTTTTTATGCAAATGCTGTTACCACTATACGATCACTGTTTTAGTTGTGTTAAAACCTGAGTGTATAAAGTGGCAGTGTCCTTTCTATGGTGTTTTACAGGGCTCCAGCCAAGTACACTCCACCTTTATAAAGAGTTAGAAAACCCAGAGCATTTCCACTTCGTCAGCAGCTGTCTATATGCTGAATGTAGGGATCCAATGGCAGCACAAGCTGGTGCGAAAAGGTAGTTTACGTTTGCCGTTTCTTTTACAAACTTGACTCGGAATATTGATGCAAAGAAAGTGTCAAAATGCAATGAAAAAAATGTTTATTGTAACATGGACCTACTTCCTGTGGGTGCCATTTCTCTTTACTGATGGTGAGAGATAGTGATGAGCGAATCTGTCCCACTTTGCTTAGCCCGAAAAAAATTTTTATGCCCACGTCAATTTTTTTTCAATTCAAATGCATAAAAGTCAATGGCCATTTTTAATTCTAGCTACTTTTTATTCTCAGAAACAATTTTGTCTTGCTGAATTTTTTTTGTCTCGGAAACTTTTTGTCCAAATGCATTGAAGTCAATGGGCGTTTTTTTCTTATGGCGACTTTTTTTGTCTCAGCGACAATTTTGTATTGCTGACTTTTTTGTCCCAATGTATTAAAGTCAATGGGCGTTTTTTTCTTATGGCAACTTTTTTGGCTCAAAATTTTCTCCGGCATAAGAAGTTTACAGATATCAGAAAATGTGTCATTCAATCATAGTCCCAAGAATATCTAGAACAGGAAATACATTTTCACTGCAAAACTCACTCTACTACTGTTTACTTTGTAGTTTTCAAGCTTGACTTTTAGGTATATCAAAAACACTCTTGAGTGGCTTGCAGAGAGAAAAACATCCAGTCTAAAATATTGAAGTATAAAACTAGAGAATGGGTGTTAGAAATAGAGGTCTTTACTATCTTTATCATTACTACTCTATACCTGATTTTATGCCTATTGACCTTCACCAGACCTTCAATTTATCAGACTGTTGATTCAGCCTTCATACTGCGTCTAACAACTGGGTCTTTCTTTGAACAAATGGAAGAGACTGTTCTTCTCTCTCATGTACAGGTCATTTATCTACTTATCTGCTGTGCCTCCCCTGTGCCTTATTCTACAGTCCCATTTAAATTCTACTCTTCCCATTTAACTCCTGAGTTAAGAGAGACTATGCCCAATTTAACTTCAGTCTGAGCCCCCCCCATTCACTGCTCAAGGGTGGTCAGCATGAGACACTAAAAAGTGTAATATTTTCTTGTACACTGTCTATAGCTGGAGCTATTTCTAACTTAAAACTGTCTGTAAGAAAAGAGCATCACTCATGCAGTTCTCCTTACATTTTAGTTTAGGGTGTTGGGATGACTGTAAGAGAAATGTTCATATTTATTCTGTTTTCAAATTTGATTTATAATTTTTTTTTTTGCTGTAGCACGATAATGTTATTCCTTGTTTATCAGCACTTTTGTTCCTCAGATACATTTTCTTTTTAATTAAAAAGAACAGCCTTGCTTCTCTTACTATGTAAAAGGCTGCGATATAGATATCAATGTGATTTTATTCTGTTTTCTTAAAGTACTGTAGAAGAAAGGCTATAAAAAGAACATATCTCTCAAGGCTCCACAAAGTCTAGGTTCCTTTGAGATGTATTTTCGGCATGGTGGACTGAGGCCAAGTGAAGCTCATTCTGTGTAGAACAAGTAATATGTAATGTGTTTGATACTTTTCATGGTCTTTTTTTTATATAATGTTTTATTTTTCCATTGGCTATGAAAATAGGCTGGCTTTATAGAAGAGTGGTATAGGCATAGCTTAACCACAAAAACATTTGTTTTAATATGTACCGGCCACATCTTCCACAAGAAGGTCCTTTCAGCATCATTCGCTACTCTAGAAAGGGCGTCTGGGTGCCAACAATTCTTGTTGAACATTTGGAGTTTATTTTCATGTACTAACTTCAATCAGGACAATATCCAAACCAAATTGTTTTATTCTGTACTACAATATACATGGCTTTTTCCTGGTCAGATTCTTTTTAATGAAGAGCTTATTTTCTCATATCTTTTAAGAGTTTAATGCACATGGTTTATTAGGTTTGTCTATGGTGTGTTAAAGGTTTAATGCGATAGAACCAAGCCAAGGTTTATAGTTAAATGTCTAAATGTATTTGCATTATTGTTCAATCATTTGTACTTTGTAGGTTCCAGATTATCTGTATAGAATAGAATGAGCAAAACAGAACAGAAAAAAAATTAACATGAAAGTGTCTTTTGTGTATTTTACTTAAACTAAAGGCAGGTTTGTGTATTTGACATGACTTGCATATGCTGCACATTAGTCTACAAAGAGTCAACACCCCTAAAGAGGTTGGATTTTGGAACAGATTTCTGTATTGTCACAAGTAAAGGGACATTTCAGCTCTGATTTCCATTTCCAGGAGATTAAAAATGAAACGTGTAACCACAAAGCTGGTTTATGTCATCCCCTCTTGGAGCCAGCAACAATGCCAAGCGCTCGATATATGATATATGGTTTGTGAGAGAAACAGATGCAGAGAATACCATTCCCACAATTTCTAACTCCTTATCATTGAACTAGAGAGAAACTGTAATGCATACATAAAAAAAAAACAATTGACTATTGACAATTAAATAAAATATTCTCTATCTTTATTCAAAACCAAAATTCCTTCACAAGGTTACTGCGTACATTGAGATAAACTTTCCACTCAAACATTTTGCACATTGACTTGATTGCACAATTTAAATGTGTTTGTAAGAAACAATCACAATTAGCCAAGGGTATTTCATCCAAGGAGATTTCAGTTTTATTTTGGAAGCAGTTTGTTCTCTTTATTAAATTCTGCCAGCTGTCAGCTAAACAAATCTGGCCAGGTGGGGCTTACAATCCATGACTAAGAAAGACAGAAGTACAGCTGTCCAGTTTGCCTTAAGGAAAAAAAATCAAACAAATGGCAGGAACGAGCAGATCAGAGTTGTTTTCAAGAAAGTAGCTACCTACTTTGCTTCATTTCTTGTCTGCTTGGTTTTATTTAGTGTAAATCCTCCCAAGGTTTTTAGAAGCTAATGGCAGAAATCACAAACATGTTTTAAATATTCAGCAGTTTTCTTCTTTTAGCAATTATAGCCTCGATTCATCTGATACGTGCGAATAATGGAACTAGTTATTATGTTGGCATATTTTTTAAACTGAAATTTAAAGCGGGAGAAGTAGATGGTACTATAAAATGTTTCTGCAGAATTAGAAATTAGGGGTTTTTTTCATGCATTTCCCTGAAGATGAAAAACATTCTGGTATCATCATGCTGCAACCACTGAAGCAATGTACTAATACTTTCAGACCACAAAAATGTTGCCACGTGTGGATTCCCTGTTTTGTTTGTTTTCTCCTAGGGATGAGCGCACTTTTTGGCCTCATACAGATTTACATGTTTCACAGTTTTGAGTGGCAACATATTTTGTGTATCTGTGCTAGAACTTTCCCCCAATGTGTTTTTTCTTTTTTGGCCATAAGTAAAAAAAAGGCAAGAAAAACAGCCGTTGACTCCAATTCATATGGCACAAGACAAAATGCTGGTTGACTCAAACTTATTTTGTGTAAAGAAAAAACACCCATTGATTTCAATGTATGTGGAGCAAGAAAGTTTCTAATTGACTTCAATGTATTCTGTGAAATTTCACAAATTTATACACTTCACATTTTTCTTGGCAATGGCAATCACTTGGTTGCAATTTTGCATGCAATCATCACATATTTTAACCACAATGCATCATTTCCCCTCACGATTCTAGCATCATTTAATTGCTAGGGGGAGAAGTGCATAAAGCAGATGTGGCCAGTGCATTAAAAGTGAAGAACATGTGCTTGCACTCCACTGCAAATCAGATGCAAATGCACTTATAAAGTCCATTAGATATAATTTCCAGCATTCAGCCTAACTCCTTAGCAAGGAATAAGGAATATGTTAGAATGATTGTGGATCCTCAGCACCTTTAAAGTTTGCTATACAAATGTACTGCACTGTGTTAGCCACTTTGTTTTAATTGCATTTGATTTGCATGGATGTTGTATGTTCTGAAGCCCCGAATTTTAGATAACACAGACATACAGACACTTGCATTTATGAGTTCCTTTTGCCTCCAGTGAATTGTAACTCTGCATTTGATTTGCTCATTTTAAAATAAAAACCCTTCTATAATAAACATCAGAGACAAGTGACAATCCGTCGACAATTTCAACCGTGCATGTGAAAATTCCTCCTCCTTAATATTCCTGCCATAGTCAGTATGTATTTCTACCTTGGGGTCTGCTTTTTGTTCCAGCAGCAATGACAGTCTATCCACAACAACATTATACTTAATGTGAGAGCCAAGCACAAAACATATGTGTGGCTACCACAGCGAAAGTATTTGCTCCCCCCCCCCTCCTCATCCTCTTCTCTTTATTTCTGGACAAGGTACAGAATGTTTTGCATTTAAGTTTTCGGTCTGTTGTTAGTTATATTGTTGTACCTTTTTTCTCTCTCTGCTTTTTGGTAAAAGTCCATATTTACTAAAATGTTATTTCTGAAACTCCCTGGGGAAGGGCCCCCTTTTAAGCAGTCACAAAGACTGCAGAGATGGAAAGCTGGCTCAACATCATTGAATATCTAGATTACACTGCCTCTGTTTATTAAAAACATGGAGCAATATTGGATTTTAAATTGATCAGGATTAGACTGGGGCTGATTTCAATGTCCCTCATCCTGGCATCCAGCCTCCATTTCCCAGTTTGTGCCCCATACCTTTTACCTCCCATCTCCTGAACTTTTCACCTGTCATCAGGGAGAGGGGATGCGCTAGCCTGGGTCTGGGCAGGGGAGCGGCTCTTGGTCTGGGTCTCGGCAGGGGAATGGGCCTGACTCAGGGTGGTGGAGTGGGCCTGGGTCAGTGACCCCATGAAGGCCGGGGCCCTCTGTGTTTTTCCAGGTGTCCTACCGGCCCAGTCGTATCAGTGCAACCAACAAAAGCACGAAGAGCCTTGGCAGTGTCAGACAATGTTCAGTAAAATTCGCATTTAGTCAATTTGTGGAGTAAAGCCTGTTCGCCAGATCGAAAAATTTGCCTGGCGATAGAGTGCGAATGATTGCTGGCAACGGTCCCATTCACTAGTGAATTCGCGTCTGTGCCTGTTAGTAAATTGGCGATGTCCCTGAGGGTGGCAACACTGGCGACAAAGTCGCTAGCGTTAGCCACTTCGCTCTTTATTAAATCTACCCCTACGTCACAAAAGCATGCCCCTTAGTGCTAATTCTTAAAGCAGTTACACCTGAGTTTGGCTATTCACTGCATTTAACTTCACACACAGAGTGCAAAACTGGCGGGGGCACAATGCAGCTCAGTTCTTACTTGTAAACTGCATGTCTGAATGAAGCTCATGTTATAGGATGAGTAGCCTATGTCCCTCCCCTGCCTGCCCCTCATCAATACACCACTTCCTGGTAGCAATGAGCAAAACTGGCATGTTTTGTTTAGTAAAAAAAGACAAAACAGTAGAAAAACTCACAAATGGTAAAACAAAACTCATGGAAGAATTCTAATAAAGTGATTGATTTTTCAATGTTTTTTACAATGCAAAAAAAGGGGTATTCTGGTCGAAAAATATCTCCAGAAAAGTGTACCAGGCTTTAAGTTTGGTCTGACCTCTACACCCCAACAGTGGTATTATTTAAAAAAAAAACCAAAAAAAAACCAGTAGTTTAAAGGCCAACAGAATTGTTGCTGCCATCATGGATGAGCGCTCATGCTCAACATAATATACAGTAGCTCAGCCAATAGCCCTAGACCCAAGACTGGAAAGTGACATGGTAATTGGCACTACTTTCATCCTGGCACTTGAGGTAACCAAATACTTTTCTGAAATCACACGGAGGATTCCTTTAAAAGTAAAATGACAGTTTCTATGCTTCATGTCATAATAGAAAGGATTTCTGGTAATGATGCTGACACAACCAGTTTTAGAAGAAATGTATCCAAAACATCCTATGAGCCTAGGAGCCATAATGCAAATGACCATTTACTGGTGATTGACTTCAAATTCCTTAATGGCTCAAACAGCCAACTGTTGGTGTGAAGGAAATCTCTGAGAGCGGAAGCTCTCCTGAATGCTAATAACTCTGTATTGCTTGAGATAAACATATTTTCATGGTTTTATGTTTCACAATTATGTTTCTTCTACTGAATTAAAATAGATTTATCCTTCGACGACAGAGATACAGACACATCTTAGTGCATCAGTAATAGAGGATATAGTTAAGCCTCGCTTGTGGAAAGGTTTGCTTCAGAAAAGATTGCAGTGTTTGTCCAATGCCTTGTTTGCAAAACACAAAATGAGTTCCATTCTAAGTATTGTTTGGTTATTTCCATAGACAACTACCTAGAGACAAGCAACATGCAGTCACTAAATCTGCTTGATTAAAAATGTGAGTTTAACATGTACAAAGTGCATTAACTACATTAAGTGCAAGAATACTAAAGGCCCCCATACACGGGCCAATAAAAGTTGTCAATAGACAGAGTTGGCAGCTTATTGGCCCGTGTGTGGAGCCATCCAACGGGCTTCCCCGATCAATATATCTGGCCAAAACTCAGCCAGATCTCAAGCAGGTAGGTAAAAAAATCCACATCTGTGTGTTTATGTGGTCCCGCAAACCGTTGGGCCCTAGGGCCCACGATCGGATCAGCCCGATATCACCCACATCAATGTGGGCATATCGGGGAGAGATCCGCTCGTTTGGCGATGTTGCCAAACGAGTGGATCTCTACGTCTATGGCCACCTTAAGGGTGTGAAAGAGAGAGCTACTGAGGGTTAGATCACACCAGGACCAGCGACACACTTTTTGTCTCCATAGCTGCAAAAAAAGGTATATAGTGGGTATAAAAGCTGGGGATTCTCTACTCCGAGTGTGAGGGGCTTGAATGCAGGAAGGAGGGGGGACCAGGTGGAGGGCCCGGGTAGAAATTCTGCACCGGGCCTGTCAGACAATAGTCACCAGGAAAATATTGCTTCCAGCCACAGCCTATAGAAAATGAATTCAGGCACAGGTGTGTCTTAATTAATTAGTTAGAACTCAAGATCTTCTTTGCTAGTCTCAAGAGAGTTTCTGAGAAAATAGTAAGTGAACATGGTTCCACCACTCGTTGCACATAATACTTTGCATTGCTTGAGGCTCAATGACTGAAAATACCCCTATAGCTAGTGATGGGCGAATTTATTCGGCAGGCGCAAATTCATGTCGAATTTGCGCGATTCGCCTCCAGCGAATAAATTCGCAAAACGGCTGTGAAAGTTCGCTGGCGTAAAAAAAAAAAATGTCTAAAATGAGGCGCTGGCGCCGTTTCATGAATTTTTCACAGTTTCGCGAATTTCATGAGGAGTGCAGGCAATTCTTTCTCTTTTGGTTGTGTAAATAATAGCTACAGTATTTTGTTAATCATCAGTAGCAGCTGGTCAACTCCAGAGTGTATGTTAGCCAGAGCACTATAAAAAATAGCAGCTGGTAAATGCTACAGTGTGGGTTAGGCCTGTCCAGGGTGAGGTCAATCTAGATAAGGAGGTAGCAAGCTCGTAGAGGGAATAACTAAGAATTTATTTGAATGTACCCTGTTACTCCAGGAGAAATGTAAGGACCTTGAAAGGGATCTGGTTCTATCCATTGAGCCAACACTTTATACAATTTTCGGGGCAGCCTCTCTCCTTGCATGTACAAGGGAAAAGCTTTATTAATCTTAGCATCCCATACTGTAATTGTTGACACCCCCCCCAGAAATCAATTTTTACTGTACATACACATAATAGACACCAGGGTTTGTTGTGACCTGTGAGGTGACCGTTCCCCAGCATGGTTAAGTAGTGTAACTGTGGGATCCATTGAGAGTACTATACCAATGCAGTCATGAATATGTTCAGACCTGTCAACACCATATATAGGAAGTCTGCTGGGGAGTGTGAACACCTGGGGCAATATGCTGATCTCTACTCAGAGGAGGGCAACAGGTTAAGAGGTAACAATGGCATCATTAAACTCTGATTTCGGCTGTATGTATTTATAAGGCAAAAAGTCAATGTCTGTTGTGTATTATATAAAATTAAACTGCATGATGTAACATGCCCTGTATGCAGAACAACATTGTTACCAACATGTTATAGTTATTGGTCATATTTCCACAAAAACGTGGTAAGTAAATGTCGTGTGAATATTGAGTTTGCGATTCCTCCCATCCCAGACTGCAATATGTGTATAAGCTGTAACTTCTGGCAACGCCAGAGTAATAAAAGATCCTGTTAAATACAGAATCAATTTACTGCGCAATTAACATTCAATAAGTCAAATATAATTTCAGTGACTCTATTCCAAGGTGAATTAAAATAAATGTTGCAAATTAATTTTTCCTAGGTATATTGCCAATTCTTGCCTTATGTAGCCATAAATCTGCCTGAGAACTTTAACTGCTTGTTCTATGATCTTCTAAGGATCTCTGCACTGCTTGGTTTGTGTTTTTTCATTATTCCCCATATGTAATAAAAGACAGAAAGTTTGTCCTGGTGAAGTACCCCATTTAGCAGAAGGTGTAGAGTACAGTCACATCCTGGACACAGGTGTTTTCAAAATGAACACCAATGGATACCCATTTTGTGTCCCTTAGTACTCTAGCACTTGCATCTGGGGTTGTAGTAAAAGTCTCCTTGTATGTAATGCTGGAAGTGTTTTAATCAGTTATATACCGTTTATTTAAAGGGGAAGGATCATAATAAAAAGTAGCAATAACAATACATTTGTAGCCACACAGAGAATTTATTTTTTAGATGGGGACAGTGACACCCATTTAAAAGCTGCAAAGAATCAGAAGAAAAAGACAAATAAAACTATAAAAAGTAAATAATGAAAACCAATTGAAAAGTTGTTTAGAATTGGCCGTTCTATAACATAATAAAAGTGATCACAACTCTCCATAAGGCTATGGGCACACAGGCTGTTGGCTCCGGCTGTTGTCAGCCTGTGTATTTTTGCAGGCTGAGAAAAGGGGTTCTGCTCCGTGCCCCTGCTCCATTGATTTGAATCCGATCACACACACACAGACTGAGGTCAGCCCAAATATGCAAAAGGACTGACCTCAGCTTCAGCTTTATTGTGTGTAAGCGCTCACAGGCAGAGCACCTCTGTGTCAGAAGAGTTCACTGGTATAGGGCCGCAAGCAGAAATCCTGAAAATGGTAAGTCCAGAGAAACGCCATTGTCTGATAAAAAACAAAGCAACAACTTCTAGTACACAAAGTACCCTATTAATAAATTATGCCCACCTGTCCTAAAACTCTTGGGACTGCCCTACTTGGCCCAGTAACTGGAAAAAAAGACAGCATGTAAAGAGGTTGATGACTGTTTTCTTTTATATTTCTAAGAAATGTGAATGATATTGTTCATTGTACCACAGATTTGTGTTTAAAGTTAATGCTTGGCTAATCTATATAACAAAAAATGAATGGGTGGGGTGGTGGCCAGTCAGGCAGTTCAATGCATGTAAAGAGACTGAAGCGTGAACCCATAGTGAAAAAGTACCCTTAATGGTGTTGTTGATAGTTCAGTTGTCCTATAAAAACAAGTCTCTGAGCTTTTCTTTAATTTACTACTTTACAGGTACACACCCAATCATTTCTCATACTGTTCATCTCTTAGATATTAGGTTTTTACAGGAAATAAAGTTAGCTTCATGTGGTCCAATCCTTTTTTTTTGTGTTATTTTAATGCTTCTATCATAATTATTTGCCAGTACATGCAATTTTCGAAATCAAATTGCTTTAATTCACTGATCCCCAACTGGTGGCTCACGTGCAACATATTTCTCAGCACCCCCTTTGATGTTGCCCCTAGTGGCCTCCAAACAGTTGGCACACCACATTTGGTTAAAATAGTCAATCAATGCCCTTCCCTATCCCCTATTAATTATTTATAGCCTGCATGGCTACACTTTCTACATTTGACTATCACAAGTAATGGAGATCTTTGCTTTATTCTTCAAGCCTTACAGTCTGAATAAGGATAGAATTGTGGTCTTGGTGGGACGCTTGATTTAATGAAAATGTAATACAAACTGAGTATTCCATTTTGTAGAACAAGAAAGGACGATTATTTATTTAGGGTAACTGAAAAATACATTTCCCTGACTGTTGATATTAAGCAACTGAAGTCTTTTCATTTACTTCCTCAAAGGAGAAGAAACTTTCAACCATGTTGGTCAAATGATGAGTTTTATTTTATCAACTTAGCAATGTAAACTGTACAATCAAGATTCACTATTGTATAATTATTTTCCACTTCATTCCTTGCATCTGTAGGGATGTGAACACCCTCACATATTATTGACAGGCACATCCCTAGTAATATAGATGCCTAAATGGGTCCTAATGGGGACCTTGTGCTTATGTAACCCCTGTAGTGGCCATCACAGTGGATGCTAGATGGCACTGTGACAGAGTATAAAACCCTTTGAAACCATGCTTTCAGGGTCCATTTTGCTTTAGCCCTTACCCGAGCAGGCAGGAAGGGAATGGGCACTGGAACCTAGGTATATTAGGCCTAGCAAAGGATAAGCTATACACTGTAATAGGTCACTCTAGGAGTGACAGACAGGTTATTAAGTTGAGCAGCCCAAGGCTCTGACAAGGAGTGTCAGAGGGATTAAGATTCCGGGTACTAATTGCCCAGAAATAGGGACTAAGTGTACAGACTTAGGTATGTAGAGATTCCCCTGGGTTCCATTTAGGGAAAAGGCTGAAAGTGTACCTTCAATTGCTGCTTCACTGTGTGTTCCCTTGCCTGAAGGGACTACGCTGTTCTAAGGTGCTGTGAGTATATGCTATCCTATGTTGCTCTATGTTCCTGTTATTTCTATAAGCTACTATGTGGATCAAGTTGTGATTAAACAAAGTTCTCTGGTTAAGCATAAAGAACCACTGTGCCCAAGTATTGTGCATAGCACTTTGTTACAGTTACACTACACTTTGCCTCCACACCGTTGCGAGGGCTTACACCTTGAGAGAAAGTACTCATCCGGAGCACAAATATAATTGAAAGTAAGCTTTCAGTAGACCCTTGTCAAATGTCCAATAGTATTTCAAATGTCAATGACTGCTGACACATGTATAGGTTGATTGACCAACAGGAAGAGCATGGGTCACAATCTCCTAGTGATCTCTGCATCATTCAGTAGGGTCAGTGCAGTCTGGGTATCTTAGTGAAGTTGTAATATAGTGGATAATTATCCAGCAACATGGAACTTACACAGAAATTTCTCATGCTCAATAAGAGCTGTCCAGATGTGGGTGCCAGAAGTGCCATGTTCATTACATCTTTTAATGGCATCATAACTTTAATATAATCTGCAGCATAAGATGTAGTATATTGTATAATATGCCTACTACATGCAATATTTTAGACAGCAGAGAGATTGATTGAGAGAATGATTTGGAAGGCATAACCTGTGAATGCTGGGATTTCCAGAAGTAAAGATGGTGGTATCCCAACTGAACAAAATTTCTGAATGTTGTAAATATATTGATAATGGGTGAGTGCACAGTTTTTGGGGCCCTAAAAAGAATTTGTTATGGGGTCTAGCAATCTCTAGTTAATCCAATGGTCAACACTTTTCTACATTTTAGCTTTCAAAGTTTAATAATTAGATTCAATAAATCATACTGTAAACAGTATGAAAAAGCAGCATCTTCATAATTTTTTTCTTAATTATGTTTGTTTGAATAAAAGTGCTTTAGTAAATTTGCACCGCCTCTCTAACAGGCCAAACTTTCTTTCAAGTAACACTCACAAAAGGTTTACATGATGAGGAGTGCCTTTGGAGATGCTCAGATTTAGTTTGGGAGTACAGAGTGAACATGCAAATTGTCTTATCTTGTGGGACTCACAAACAACCATCATTCAGATTGATTTAATACATAACCTTTTATCTTTAAAAGTGTTAATTAGAAAATAGGGACAGTTCTCTGAACACTTAAGAGTAATAAATAGATCAAAACATCATCCATGCTTCTATGATGGGACTTCTGAAGATTTTATAAATGGATTAATACAATTGTAAAAAAAAAGACCACAGTACACATATTAAATTGTGCTATCAAGCAACAATAACATTTTAACGATTTATATTTCCTTCATTTACAAAACCTTTATTTGTTTTTTGTTTTTTTAAATTGCATTTCTCATGCATAGATGAAAAGAAGAAAAGAGCAGCCTGGTATTTTTCAACATTATTAACGTTTGCTAAGTTCAGGTTAGGAAAGTAAATTTTTTGCAAGGAAAGTAAATAAACTGAGAAAAGATGGCAAAACAATTGATAGGAAGATGAGGTAGGAATACTTTAAGCTTTTAAACAGCTAATGATGTGCATGGCTAGTATGAACGTCTGCTCTGGGAAAGGTAGGTAATACTTGACAGTTAAAATAATACTCAACTGGCCTGCTTCCAACCAGCAACTAGCCTACCCTGATGAGCCATCTGACATCACCGAACAGACAGAGTTGGGACATTGTAAGGTCATGGGTGAGGTGAGCAGAAAGAATTGAGCTCAACCCTTCCCAAGACCAAGAAAGCCTGAGCCCACCTCTTGTAAGGTGTGCAGGTGGTGTTTGGTAAAGCAGAAGAAGAATTATGGAAGAAAAGGGAAATGGCTCTATGGATCTACTGCACAGACAGAAACGTTAATGTTTATATACTCAGTAGTGATAGGAAAATCTGACCAGTTTCGCTTTGCAGAAAATTTGCGAGATGGCAAAAATTTTTCCAGTGGCTGTTTTTTGTGCAACCTTTTTCAAACAGCACATTTTTTTTAAAAAACTAGATGTTCCCAACCTTTTTTACACGTGATCCACATTCACATGTAAAAAAGTGTTGTGGAGCAACACAAGCATGAAAAAAGTTCCTGTGGGGTGCATAATAAAGGATATGATTGGCTAATTGATACCCCTATGTGGA